>NC_092340.1:5205000-5510000 GCF_046630445.1 Rutidosis leptorrhynchoides
ATTGAAAAGCATAAGATAAACTTTGAATCATATCAACAAGTTGGCCTTTTAGAATGAAAACAGTGTCGCATGCTGGTTGTACTAAAGTTCATCTTGCTGGTTGTATTTAAGTTCATCTTGCTGGTTGAACTAGATTTATCGGCTGAGTAAAACTTTACTGGTTGAACTAAAGACATTTTGCTGGTTGAACTAAAGTGTATTTGTTGTTCCGACTAGCTGGGTGTGACGATTGCTCCAAATCCATATGGACGAACACGTCATTCATTGATTTCATTGCGAGGTATTTGACCTCTATGTGATACATTTTGTAACATTGTATTCGTTTGAAAAGGTATTTCATAAATGAATATATAAATTCCAGGTTTTTAACATCTGATGATTCCTACGTATAGACAATCACCATTTAAATGGTTTACAATAATACATCTGTTGACAATACAGTCAAAATAAGATACATGGTAATGGTTTGGTGAATGCAAGTTTCTTGTATATAGCATGTATGACTTCAAGCACATATCTTGTATCACGTATAAGCAAACAGCGGAAGACTTCTAGAAACCTGAGAATAAACATGCTTCAAGTGTCAACACAAAGGTTGGTGAGTTCATAGTTTTAATATTACACATAATCCGTATATCAATGTGGATTACAAAAGTTCAGTTGTTTTATTCAAAACGTTTATCAATAGGTTTTACATAAAAGGTGGATCACAAGATTTCAGTTGTTTCATTCGAAACGTTTATCAATCGGTTCTACAAAATTGAGCACCCTGGTAACTAAACTTTAATGTTTATATAATTTGTACCCTTTGTATAATCATCTTAATAATACACGCAAACCAACGTGTACGCTTCTCAAATAGCATACGTCCGTTAAAAGGCTAGCGCTCTAGCTCGGACGGGGATATCAAGCCCTATGGATCCATATACTACTACTCGCGCCCACCAGTTCTTATAACTGGCAGTTAACAGTTACCAAAGCTAAGGGATTTTCGGTTCAAACTCAGTGTAGAATTTAGTATGTACTTGTATCCATTGTGTTTTAAATAAAGTGCATGTATTCTCAGCCCAAAAATATATATTGCAAAAGCAATTAAAAAGGAATCAATGAAACTCACGCATATAGATATTGTAAAACAGTTATTAAATCATTTGCATGTATTCTCAGCCCAAAAACATAAAGAGTAAAAGGGAGCAAATGAAACTCACGCATATAAATATTGTATATCGGTTAATAAAGCATTTGCATGTATTCTCAGCCCAAAAATGTAGAGAGTAAAAGGGATCTTATGAAACTCACAGTTTAATATTGATATACAATATTGCAGGAAAGCACGTAGACGCATCGGAGATGATAAACACGAGGTTTGATTCACAAAAATACCCCTGAACATTACCCATAATTTCCTTGGCAATAACTCATATTTTCCTTAGCTCTTTCCCGCTCGAAAACATATTTTGAAAATTACTTGGACAGCACTCCGTCGTAATATTTTTTGTACATTATTATTTTTGTATCGCAAAAATAATAACACTAATAATAATAAAAAATAATAAGATTAATAATAATCTTATTAATAATAATAATAATAATAATAATAATAAATAATAAATAATATTACGGAGTATATATATATTTGTGTATGTGTGTGATTTAAATCGAGCGAAAACACTGAAATTTATAGATGTGGCCTGAAATCTGGAGTCATGCGACTCGCATGGAAATGGCCTTCTGGCCATGCGACTCGCATGAGGACCAGGGACAGCTCACATTGTTTTGGCTCCTAGCTTGTCGACATAATTAAATATTAATATAATATATATAATTTAAATAATTAATTATATATTATATTAAATTCACGTGCATAGTTGACTTGTAATTTTTGTTCCGATAAGTTGTACGTCATCACTCGACTTATGTCCCGGTTCTGGTTTTTCGAATGTCCTTTCGTACGCTGAGAAAACTTGCATTTTACGTTTCGTGACACGTACCTTTGTCAAGATATAGCCTTAAGTTATCCATAAACTATACCACTCATAGTATATCTTAAACTTTCGAGTATTTTAGTCATTTACTTCTATAAATCATCGTCTCGTTATTTGTTAAAAATACATTTTAAAATAGTGTTTTACTGTAGCAATTCACTGTAGCAAAGTCAATTTCACTGTAGCAAATAGTGATTTTCGAAAACACTGTAGCATTTTGAGTAATGTGGCAATTTGAAAACACTGTAGCAAATTAGTGTTTAACTGGTTCATCTTAAACGCTTTAGTTAACTTATCTAAATATCAATTGAATCAATAAACGAATGTTACTATCGTTTATTATATATATGTATATATCTTTTTAATATACATAAATCAGTTTTTAAATACACATTGGACGTTATTTATAAATAAATTTTAATAATAAATATTTCAACTTATCATATACATTCAAATAGATATTTAAACCAATAAGTTTAATGTACGGTATCAAACAATTAATACATTGTTACCTTTTCATGTTATAGTATATATGTATCTTTTTACATATAATTGTTCGCGAATCGTCGAAAACAACCGAAGGTATTTAAATATATAAAAGTAATTCAAAAATTTTGAGATTCAGTTTTACAGACTTTGCTTATCGTGTCGGAAATGTTAATCATACAAAGATTAAGTTTAAATTTAGTCGAAATTTCTGGGTCATCACACTGGGTCTTTTTCTTGTTGGCTTGCCTTCAACTATCAAAAACTTTATTCATAAAAACATAACTACTTCAGTTTAAGGACTGAAGTAGGGTAACCCCTGAGGTTGTTGAACCAACTCCAAAAACACTTAGATGATACGAAATAGATGGCAATACGACCATTGCTTAACCAGATTCAGGTGTGATATCATTTGAGCTTGTGCTGGTTGTGTTGCTGGTTACATTGCCCAGATAACCCGCATCAATAATTAATAAGATCATTTCATTTCTCTATTTGAATTTCAATTATATTAAATTAAATTAAATTAATATTAATACAAGTGCAGGATAAATTTTTTTATGTAAATTAATGTCTATAGATTATAAAGTTAAGAGTAAGAATCACATCTCTAAATTATACATACATTCACGACTGACTCATGCGAGGTCGATATCAACATAATATATCAAAAGAATTTAGTTATTTTTAGGAGTTTAAAAAAAGTTTTGAAGACTATGGTGTTTGTTTTTCAGGCGTACCCTCAAAAGTTTATATTGTAGATTGTTTATTTTTTTAAAACATAAAAAAATAATGTCTTGAGGTCTGCAAACAAGTTGTAACATCTCGTTTTTATAAATATGACTTAAGGTGCGTGTTTAACTTTGTGTACGTTTAATATAGTATCTATGGCCGTTTGTTTATAGTTTAAATGTTTGAAAATGTAGAAAATGATTCGATCAGGCCTTATGTCACGTTTTGGGTGGTTCCATTGCGTTTTGGTCTGTCGCGATACGCGACAGAGCTGGCTGGAACGCGACAGCTTCAGGACCCCCGATCTGTCCACTTTATCGCGTTTGGTTAGTGTTTTTCGCGTTTGGGTGTCGCGTAACGCGACAGATTGTCGCGAAACACGACGGATGTCGCTGTTTGACATTTTTGACCCAAATTAAATGGCATCTTTGAGGGTGTTTTGGTCTTTTCACTTATGGACGGTTTTGGGGAGTCTAAAACTGATTCAATCTTATCCTATCCTCATTTATCACATCTTCATCTACCAAAATTAAATCTAGAGAGAGAGTTGAGGTTTTTAGTGAGAGAGAGCTCACTTGGAGAAGAAGGAGACCAAATCTCACCCGAGTCCAAGTTTTAAAGTTATTCCCTACGTCTCTAGCTACGTTGTGATTGTATTGTTAAGTCTTAACTCCGTGTTTTGAGTTTTAATTGATTTATGGCTAGGGTTTGTTCGTTTGGGACTTGTAAGACCCATTTGGGGTTAAATGGGTAAACTTGGGTAAAATTGATGTAAGGAAACCCTAAGGTTTTGTAATCTAGGGTTTGGTCTTGTACGTTGGTGTTTGTAAGTATTAATGGTGTTGTCAAATCCCTAATATACTTGTGTGTTAGTTAAAGGTTGATAACGGTTTCGAGTTTGACAAAATATAAGTCTTGTTGTAAAATGGGTTAAATGGGCAATGGTTGACCTAGTTGGGCAAGATGGGTAAGAAAAATACCATAAATGGTGTTAGTCTTTGTTGTGGGACTTTAATCACTAGCTTTTAGTGATTTATGATGAGTCTTGGCCATTAATGGGCAGTTTTGGTGTAATGGGTCATTTAATGCAAGCAAGTCATTAAATGCTCAAGAGTTAAGTGTTGGTGGGTAGTACCACTAGTTTATATATTGATGTGAGTACTTAATGTATTAGGTACTTTGCGTGAAGCTTGCGGAGTTGTTAATTCATCGCCTAGTCTATAAGGTGAGTGGAATAATTATGCGTATATGTATATGGCGAATTTATTTGTGAATGTTATGGTATGAACCACGAGCCGGTAGTACCATAGCATTTATGTGACGAGTAACAAGTGTGAACCACGAGCCGGTAGCACTATAAATAAGTGTGAACCACGAGCCGGTAGCACTATAAACAAGTTTGAACCACGAGCCGATAGCACTATAAACAAAGTGTGAACCACGAGCCGGTAGTACTATAAAAGAGTGAGACTCAAATGCGTATGGTGTGAACCACGAGCCAGTAGCACCATAGCGTTATGGTTAACCATATTATGTGTTGGATTTGTTTAGCATGCTATATATATATATATATATATATATATATATATATATATATATATATATATATATATATATATATATATATATATATATATATATATATATATATATATATATATATATATATATATATATATATATATATATATATATATATATATATATATATATATATATATATATATATATATATATATATATATATATATATATATATATATATATATATTGTGTTGAGTATATGCAAATGTGGTATTGTGATAGTGTACGAGTTGTCAGCATATTGAGTATGACGGCATGCTATTTGAGTTATATTTTCGTATGAGGTATTTGGTGGGTGCGATTGCAAATAGATGAGTTATATATGTGTATGTATAATTATTGTACTCACTAAGCTTTGCTTACCCTCTCGTTGTTTACATTTTTAGGTACGAATATGGAGAGAGGGAAAGGGGTTGCCGGGAATTAAAAATGCCCATGTTGGTTGCTAATTGGAGCTTTTGGAAGTCGACCCAATGTTTTGGGTAGTTTAGCCCCAAACCATGCTCGAGTGTCGTTTGGTTTAAAACTATCATTTATGGGTCGAACTTGTATTACTTTTGATTAAGGGTCTTCGTGCTCATGATGTAAACTTTAAACATGTTGTTTAAATGGGTTGTATGAAATGGTTTACATCTTGCGACCATTCGAATGGCGCGTGAATGGTTTATTATAAAAAATAAATAAAATTTAGTCGGTTGAATACGGGTTGGGTTGTTTCAAGTGGTATTAGAGCATGGTCTAAGGGATTTAGGCGACTTGAGATAGGTTCTTAGACTTAGACTTTATTGTGTATGCATTTAATGCGGGACTTGTAGGAGACGAGTCGGACCGGGTGTGGTTAGTGCCTAGGTTATGTGACCTGACCTTGTACTAATTGTTTCGTGTTGTGTTTTGAAATCATCAAGCGAGATAGACGTTGTACTAGCGAGTTAATGCGACGTGCTCGCGTAACAATGATTAGCTACCATTGTTACGGGTTCAAGTCGTGTCAAGCAAGCGATGTACGATGATTGTTGAGCAAGATGGAGCGGTGTGGTATATTTATGACTTGTCCTTCGTTTCGTCATTTTACCTATTCCGTTTTATAGAATGAAGATGAGAAATGGTCATGATACCGAAAATGGAGGCCCGAGCGAGGACTCCGAATTCACGGCCAAGGTCGAGGCCATCATAAAAAGGCAAAGAGCGGAATTCCTTGAGGATGTCCGAAAGATTTTCCAAGAATCGGTTGATGGGCAAGTAATCGAGTTAATAAACGAACGAATGAATGCCGTGATCGAAGAAGCATTAGAAGCTAGAAATGTTTATCCTCGTGGTGAAGGGGGTGATGGTAATGGTAGATATGGAAGGCGAGACTTCCATTACAAAAATTTCAAGGATGCTCAACCTCCTATGTTTAATGGAGTAAGGGATCCGTTGAAAAGCACATGTTGGATCTCCGACATCGAGGGGGCTTTTCGTACCGCCGAATGTCCTCCCGAGAAGAAGACGAGATATGGTTCTAGTATGTTGCGTGAAGAAGCTAAGTTGTGGTGGGACGATAAAATTAAGTTTTATGGTGAAGAGCAATGCATGAGCTTGACGTGGGAAGAGTTCAAAAAGGAATTTTTCAAAGAGTACCGAACTCCTTCCGACCTTGATAAAATCCAGGACGAGTTGCACAATTTGCGACAAGGTTCAATGGACTTGGTTACCCTTAAGTTGACCTTTTTGGCAAACACTCGTTTTTGCCCGGAGTATGTTGGCGATGATCACAAGTTGATGCTAGATTTTTATCGTACACTAAGCGATGAGTTAAAGCATAAGATTAGTCGGGGAATGGCTAAGTCTTTTGAGGAATTGTTTAAGTTAGCCCGGGGCTTCGAACTGGAAGTTCCAAAGCAAAGCGATTTCTCTTTATCTAAGAGAAAATTTGAAGGTTCGAGTCATTCGAACTTTTCGAACAAAAAGAGCAAGAAGGGTTCTGAAAGTGCTAATAGCGTGAAGAAAGGTGGTTCTTTGAGTTATGGACCCACGTGTTTTAATTGTAATCAAAGAGGGCACATGTCCCGTGATTGTACCAAGGCGTCAAGCAAACTTACTTGTTACAATTGTGGTAAAGAAGGGCATCGAAGGACGGAGTGTCCCAATTTGAACACCGATCATGTTAAACGGTTATAAAAGGCGGTGGGTACTGCTAGGGGATGCAATTATTTGATGACTAATAATGAGGCCAAGCAATCCAACGAAGTTGTCTCAGGTACTTTCATGGTTAACTCTGATCCGGCAAGGATCCTATTTGATAGCGGTGCTAATTTATCGTTTGTTTCTCCAAAATTTGTGCCTAAACTTAATAAGCCGCTAGCTAAGTTAAGTCATCCGGTAGAAGTTGAAATAGCGGATGGTAAGATGGTGCTAGTGGTTGATGTTTGTCATGATTGTGATATTGTGTTCGGTTTCGAAGCATTTAAAATCGATCTCATTCCGATGACTTTGGGTGAGTTTGATGTTGTCGTTGGTATGGATTGGCTCGATCATTATAGAGCCGATATTGCATGCCATGAAAAGTCTATTAGGGTAAAGACACCAAGTGGGGGAGAACTAATTATTCATGGCGAGAGACGGAGAAGACTTGTGCCGATATGCACTCTTGCACGTGCACATCGTTTTCCTAATAGTGGTGGTATGGCTTTTCTTGCCCATGTAGTTGATACTCGTGAAGAGCCACCATCCATTCATGAAATTTTGGTGGTTAGTGAATTTGAAGACTTTTTTCTGGACGAATTACCGGGTGTTCCGGCAGAAAGACAAGTTGAATTTCGCATTGAGTTGGTTCCGGGTGCTACTCCCATTGCTAAAACTCCTTATCGTTTAGTGCCGACCGAAATGCAAGAATTGTTAAATCAAACCCAAGAGTTGCTCGAGAAGGGTTTTATACGACCAAGTGCTTCGCCATGGGGCGCTCCGGTTTTATTCGTGAAGAAGAAGGATGGTAGTATGCGGATGTGCATCGATTATCGGGAGTTGAACAAAGTTACGATCAAGAATCGTTATCCATTGCCTCGGATTGACGATTTGTTTGATCAACTCCAAGGTGCAAGATATTTCTCTAAGATTGACCTACGGTCCGGCTATCATCAAATGCGAGTTCGTGAGGAAGAAATTGAGAAAACGGCCTTTCGAACGCGTTACGGGCATTTTGAGTTTGTAGTTATGCCTTTTGGTCTTACGAATGCACCGGCGACATTCATGGATCTTATAAACTGAGTGTGCCAACCTATGTTGGACAAGTCGGTAATTGTGTTCATTGACGACATACTTGTCTATTCGAAAAGTATGAAGGAACATGAATATCATTTGCGTGGTGTGTTGAAGACGTTGCGGAAGGAGAAGTTGTAAGCAAAATTCTCCAAATGTGAATTTTGGCTAAGGGAAGTTCAATTCCTTGGCCATATTGTGAACAAATATGGTATTCAAGTAGATCCGGGGAAGATTAAGACGGTGAAAAGTTGGAACGACCGACTACGCCTACGAAAATTCGAAGTTTTCTCGGATTGGCCGGTTATTACTGTCGGTTTATCCAAGACCTTTCTAAGATCTCTTCTCCATCGATGAAATTGACGAGAAAGAACACGAGATTTAATTGGGAAAACGAGCAAGAAATTGCTTTTCAATTGTTAAAAGGGAAGTTATGTCAAGCTCCGGTGTTAGTATTGCCGGAAGAGGTAGAAGACATGACGGTTTATTGTGATGCTTCTTTAAATGGGATCGGTTGTGTTCTAATGCAACGAGGTAAAGTCATGGCGTATGCCTCTCGACAATTAAAGGAACACGAAACGAGATATCCGACTCATGATCTTGAGTTGGCGGCGGTTGTTCATGCATTGAAAATTTGGCGCCATTACTTGTATGGTGTTAAGTGTACAATTTATTCGGATCATAAGAGTTTGAAACATCTTTTTGATCAACGAGATTTGAATTATCGTCAATGAAGATGGATGGATGTGGTAAAGGACTATGATTGTGAAATACTTTATCATCCGGGGAAGGCGAATGTGGTCGCAGATGCGTTGAGTCGAAAGAGTCAACATCCGGCAATACGAGTAGGATCGTTACGCATGATTATTACTAACGATTTTCTTGTAAAGCTTGGTGAGATTCAAATTGAAGCTTTCGTTAACAACAAGCATGAGGAACGAATCGTGGGGCAAACGGAGTCTATTACCTTAGGCCCGCATGGTTTGTTGTCCTTTCAAGGACGGGTATGGGTGCCTAAAATGGGTGATAATCGACGAGTGCCACTTGATGAAGCGCATAAGTCAAAGTATTCCATTCACCCGGGCGCGACGAAAATGTATCTTGACTTAAGGAAGGAGTATTGGTAGCCAGGCATGAAACGTGATGTTGTTAAGTATGTTGAACAATGCGTCACGTGTTTGCAAGTTAAAGCCGAACACCAAAAGCCGTATGGTATGTTGCAACCATTAGAAATCCTGAAATGAAAATGGGAGCACATTACCATGGATTTCATTACAAAGTTACCAAAGACGGCGAGGACCCAATTTGATTCGATTTGGGTGATAGTTGACCGGTTGATGAAGATTGGCTTGTTTCTTCCCATTCGGGAAGCGATATCATTGGAGACTTTGGCTAAGTTGTTCATCAAGGAAGTGATATCAAGGCATGGGGTTCCTATATCTATTATTTCGGATCGAGATACTCGTTTCACATCTCGGTTTTGGGAAAAGTTTCATGAAGATATGGGTACACAATTGAAATTGAGCACGGCGTACCATCCTAAAACGGACGGTCAAACCTAACGTACGAATCAAATGTTAGAGGATATGTTGCGGGCGTGTATTATCGATTTCGATGGTAGTTGGGATGAGCACTTACCCTTGGTGGAATTCTCGTACAATAATATCTATCATGCTAGTATTGGAATGCCACCGTACGAGATGCTTTATGGGCGTAGGGGTCGAACCCCGATTTGTTTGGGTGAGGTGGGTCAAAGAGAAATCGGGAGTACCGATTTGGTTTTAGACACGAATAGCAAGATCGATATGATTCGGGCTCATTTGAAAAAGGCTCAAGATAAACAAAAGTCGTATCCCGACAAATGAAGGCGACCGATTGAGTTTCTAGAAGGCGACATGGTGATGCTTAAAGTTTCGCCATGGAAGTGTTATTCGGTTTCGAAAATGAGGAAAGTTAGCTCCTCGGTTTATCGGTCCTTTTAAAATTTTAGCTCGTGTTGGTGAATTTGCATATCGTGTGGAATTACCCGAAGAGCTTGCGGGGATCCATAATAAATTTCATGCTTCCCATCTCCGTAAGTGTCTTGCGGATGATTCTTCGTGGGTACCATTAGATGAAATAGAACTAAACAACAAGTTGGAGTATGTTGAGAAGCCGATTGCTATACTCGATGAGAAGATAAAGAGGTTGAGGAATATATATATATATATATATATATATATATATATATATATATATATATATATATATATATATATATATATATATATATATATATATATGAGGACTTTTAAAGTTCAGTGGAGTCATAGTAAAGGTTCCGAGTTTACATGGGAACCCGAAGAATTTGTATTGGTGTATCTTCCGGATTGTCATGCGGCTTGGATCGCGAGGACGCGCTCCGATTCAAGTGGGGGAGAGTTGTAACATCCCATTTTTATAAATATGACTTAAGGTGTGTTTTTAACTTCGTGTACGTTTAATATAGTATCTATGGCCGTTTGTTTATAATATAAATGTTTGAAAATGTAGAAAATGATTCGATCAGGCCTTATGTCGCGTTTTGGGTGGTTTCATCGCGTTTTGGTCTGTCCCGATACGCGACAGAGCTGGCTGGAATGCGATAGCTTCAGGACCCCCGACCTGTCCACTTTATCGCGTTTGGTTAGTGTTTGTCACGTTTGGGTGTCGCGTAACGCGACAGATTGTCGCAAAACGCGACGGATATCGCTGTTTGACATTTTTGACCCAAATTAAATGGCATCTTTGAGGGTGTTTTGGTCTTTTCACTTATGGACGGTTTTGGGGAGTCTAAAACTGATTCAATCTTATCCTATCCTCATTTATCACATCTTCATCTACCTAAATTAAATCTAGAGAGAGAGTTGAGGTTTTTAGTGAGAGAGAGCTCACTTGGAGAAGAAGGAGACCAAATCTCATCCGAGTCCAAGTTTTAAAGTTATTCCCTACGTCTCTAGCTACGTTGTGATTATATTGGTAAGTCTTAACTCCGTGTTTTGAGTTTTAATTGATTTATGGCTAGGGTTTGTTCGTTTGGGACTTGTAAGACCCATTTGGGGTTAAATGGGCGAACTTAGGTTAAATTGATGTAAGGAAACCCTAAGGTTTTGTAATCTAGGGTTTGTTCTTGTAAGTTGGTGTTTGTAAGTATTAATGGTGTTGTCAAATCCCTAATATACTTGTGTGTTAGTTAAAGGTTGATAACAGTTTCGAGTTTGACCAAAATATAAGTCTTGTTGTAAAATGGATCAAATGGGCAATGGTTGACCTAGTTGGGCAAGATGGGTAAGAAAAATACCATAAATGGTGTTAGTCTTTGTTGTGGGACTTTAATCACTAGCTTTTAGTGATTTATGATGAGTCTTGGCCATTAATGAGCGTTTTTGGTGTAATGGGTCATTTAATGCAAGCAAGTCATTAAATGCTTAAGAGTTAAGTGTTGGTGGATAGTCCCACTAGTTTGTATATTGATGTGAGTACTTAGTGTATTAGGTACTTTGCGTGAAGCTTGCAGAGTTGTTAATTCATCGCCTAGTCTATAAGGTGAGTGGAATAATTATGCGTATATGTATATGGCGAATTTATTTGTGAATGTTATGGTATGAACCACGAGCCAGTAGTACCATAGCATGTATGTAACGAGTAGCAAGTGTGAACCACGAGCCGGTAGCACTATAAATAAGTGTGAACCATGAGCCGGTAGCACTATAAACAAGTTTGAACCACGAGCCGGTAGCACTATAAACAAAGTGTGAACCTCGAGTCGGTAGCACTATAAAAGAGTGAGACTCAAATGCGTATGGTGTGAACCACGAGCCGGTAGCACCATAGCGTTATGGTTAACCATATTATGTGTTGGATTTGTTTAGCATGCTATATATATATATATATATATATATATATATATATATATATATATATATATATATATATATATATATATATATATATATATATATATATATTGTGTTGAGTATATGCTAATGTGGTGTTGTGACAGTGTACGAGTTGTTAGCATATTGAGTATGACGGCATGCTATTTGAGTTATATTTTCGTATGAGGTATTTAGTGGGTGCGATTGCAAATAGATGGGTTATATATGTGCATGCATAATTATTATACTCACTAAGCTTTGCTTACCCTCTCGTTGTTTACATTTTTAGGTGCGCATATGGAGAGAGGGAAAGGGGTTGCCGTGAATTAAAAATCCCCATGTTGGTTGCTAATTGGAGCTTTTGGAAGTCGACCCAATGTTTTGGGTAGTTTAGCCCCAAACCATGCTCGAGTGTCGTTTGGTTTAAATCTATCATTTATGGGTCGAACTTGTATTACTTTTGATTAAGGGTCTTCGTGCCCATGATGTAAACTTTAAACATGTTGTACGTTTAAATGGGTTGTATGAAATGGTTTACATCTTGCGACCATTCGAATGGCACGTGAATGGTTTATTATAAAAAAAAATTAGTTGATTGAATACGGGTTGGGTTGTTTCACAAGTAGACTTACAAATATACTTTTAGTATTGTAACATGATTAAGTTATTTTGCATGCATTAAACCAAGCAATATTCATTATTTATCTTGAAAATCTTTAAGTCACATCTATTCTACAAACAAGATCCGTAAATCTTAAGACAAAAATATCTTAAAAAAAAACTGGCACCCTATAATATAGTAAAAGCTATAGTTATTGCTAACTAAAGTTAAAATCATCATTACAGCTCTTTATAAATTGGAAGTATAAAAGTATATATATTTATCAAATTGTTAATAAAATAAATGTAATCCGGATCGAATAGTATAAGGAGTCGGATATGTAGAGGGAAAGTGCGAATTAAATTTCCCCCTCCAATTTCTTTTACTTTCTTTCAAACCCTTTAAATTTGACAAAATTACTCCCGTCGTTCTTGAACATATAGTGAAATCACAGACGTCGTCCTTAAAGTTTTTTTTTTTTGCACTTGTCGTCACTGAACTTGCATTTTATAACGTATGTCGTCCTTCTGTTAACTGTGCGTCTCTTTCCTCAGTTAACCTTCAGCATGTGCCAAACATGTGAGGGCAATTATGTCATTTTATCTCTTTTATAGTTCAAGGACGACCGGCGTAACTTTTTAATTAATTAAATAATTTAATTTTTCTTTTCTTTATTTTTTTCTACTTCTTTTCTCTTTGCTTTTCTCTTTCAAATCCATTTATCTTACCCTTTTTTATCCTCCCTTTTACAGACACCATACATTTTTCTGTTACACACATCATACATCAGTTTACACATCCATATTTACAAAATCAATTTAGAACCATCAAATTACAGATCTTGTTCAATTGGTACTGATTTCATAGGCATCGATTTACACTTTTAAGGAAGGGATTAACACCAAAACAACTTCAAAGCTTATGAATCGATGATGAACATGGACCATAACCATGAAGCACACAAAAATTGGATTTCATGATTCAATTGTTTCTAATCCACAATTCATTCATCAAATTTGCTTCGAATCATCATAGGAATACTCGATCACCATCAAACAAACCTGAAACATCATATTGTACTTGAATTTGTTGAAATCCAGTTCGTTTGACTTTTTATCATATATCTTTGACCTTCAAATTCATCATCATACGAAATAATTAGAATCTGTAATTTTTCAGAAAGAATCGCAATATGAATCTAAATAGAATTGCAATTTTACTTTTCCCCAAAATTTCCTGAATCGTTCCGAGCACTTAAGCTGTTTGTAGTTTCGGTTAGTGATGAACACGATATAGATCGAGGTGAATCTGAAACTGTTAATCTATACTAAAGATCATCGAGTGTTAGGTTATGGTTCTAGATCACAAATCTAAGGTGCGTTTCAATTTATATCCTCTCAATGATGGACGCTTAAATCGGTTTGAAGATGTCGATGAACTATGAACTAGAACTACGAAGATGATGCTCTTATAATTTTTGTTCTTGTTTTTCTGTTATGATGATACACGAAGCCTTGGATTCTGATTAGGAACATTTTCTGATCTTAAATCGAGTTGAGAATCATAAACGATGATGATGATTTTTTATTTTCATGTGGATAAAGCACGAACACTGTAGCAATTGTAATAGATTCATTTTGTACATCTGAGTTTCTGAATAGTTAAAATTAAATAAATGGTTTAAAAAAATTAGGGTTTGATTAAGATTGGGGATGAAGATAAAAATAAGGGAAGAAAGACAAAGTTACGTCGGTCGTCCCTGAACTTTTAAAGAAACAAAATGACAGAATTGCCCTCACATGTTTGGCACATGCTGAAGGTTAACGGAGGAAAGAGACGGACAGTTAACAGAAGGACGACATACATTATAAAATGGAAGTTCAGTGACGACGAACGCAAAAAATAAACTTTGAGGACGACGCCTGTGATTTCACTATATGTTCAAGGACGACGGGAGTAATTTTGTCTTCAAATTTTTGCTATTTCAGTTTTTTCCTTAACTTATTATTTTTCATCTCATCCTTTTAGTTCTTAGTTTTATAGTGTATTGAAAGGATCGTGGCTAAAATAAAGAATGAATAGATAGCTAATCCTTCTCGGATCAACTGTGACCGGATAGATATAAACCTTCACGGTTTATTTTTGACAAAACCTTCTCGGTTAGTCTATTACTAACATAAAAATATAATCTCAATAACTAAGTTTAAAACTAAACAAATAAACCTAAAATATAGTCTGGCAAAAATAAATAAAGAGATAAAATATTAAAGCATAAAAAGAGGAATGGATTTTGTTTCCAGCTCCAATTCCTTTTTTGTCCAAGTCTGTTGGGATCTTGTTTCCTCTTTTGTGAACCTGGCCCAGCTAGAAAAATAGTCGGCCCATGTTGTACGCGTTGGGCCTTGTGAGCCCATATCAGTTTCTCTGTATCTGCATCCAAATAGAATATTGAAAGGATCGTGGCTAAAATAAAGAATGGATAGATAGCTAATCCTTCTCGAATCAACTTTGACCGGATAGATATAAACCTTCACGGTTTATTTTTGACAAAACTTTCTAAGTTAGTCTATTACTAACGTAAAAATATAATCTCAATAACTAAGTTTAAAACTAAACAAATAAACCTAAAATATAGTCTGGCAAAAACAAATAAAGAGATAAAATATTAAAGCATAAAAAGAGGAACGGATTTTGTTTCCAGCTCCAATTCCTTTTTGTCCAAGTCAGCCGGGATCTTGTTTCCTCTTTTGTGTACCTGGCCCAGCTAGAAAAATAATCGGCCCATGTTGTACGCGTTGGGCCTTGTGAGCCCATATCAGTTTCT
The DNA here is from genome assembly GCF_046630445.1 of Rutidosis leptorrhynchoides. NCBI lineage: Eukaryota > Viridiplantae > Streptophyta > Magnoliopsida > Asterales > Asteraceae > Rutidosis > Rutidosis leptorrhynchoides. The sequence continues at coordinate 5,220,346 of NC_092340.1, forward strand.
CTGTATCTGCATCATCCTCTCCTTCTTCGAAAAGACTCGACCTCTAGTCTATGTCATCGTCACTTCCACATGTTATTGGACCCGTTGGAAACCTTTCTTTACACAAATGAATACATATTATGTCGCCTTCCTTATAAACAACTCCCCTTCGATGTTCATTAACTCGCGAAGCATACAAAGTATTTTGTTTCATAATCGCATCACGTACCTTCTTATGCAACTCCAGAAACTGTTCAGCACGATCAAGTCTTTCAGCACGAACGTTAGGTAGGGGAAGTAGATCAGGCCCAATTGGAGGCTCAACTTGTGTTTCTCCGAAGTAGTCGTTCAACCCAAGTGGAGACCCACTTAATTTGTTTACAAAGTGATCATGCATATCTAGAATCTGAAATCCCTTTAAGAAAACACTTGACTCGGTATCTATTAATTTCCTCACGAATTGAGATGGCGCATTAATTTCAAGTGCAAAGCAACCAATATCACACTTAATATGTGTTATTGCTTGTATCATTTTGTGCATCTGTGACTTATTACTCTCCTTAGGAATAACTATTTTAACATTTATCAAGCTAACATCCAACGTACTTGACAATGATATAAGACGTGACTTTAAACAATCAATCCCATTAAGCGACTTTTGGATATGATTATGTAAATCCTTGATCTCCTCCCCTTCTTCGAATAGACTCGCCCTCGAGTCTTCTTGTGTCCCGTCTTCCTCACCATCAGTATCATAAATAGGTTCGGAATCTTCATCCACATAAGGGTCGGGAATATACTCCATATTAAAAATTGGATCAACCGAATCAACAAATTTATCAGATTGAGCCTCTCTTGAAAATTCAAAATTTTCAAACTTCATCTCTATATTACGCAATAGATTTTTCATGTCTTCTAACTCTTGAATCTTGCGATTCAATCTCTCGATCCTGGCTTGTTTAGCCATGCCTGAAATCTGATACCAAATAGTGTATTGAAAGGATCGTGGCTAAAATAAAGAATGGATAGATAGCTAATCCTTCTCGGATCACCTGTGACCGGATAGATATAAACCTTCACGGTTTATTTTTGACAAAACCTTCTCGATTAGTCTATTACTAACGTAAAAATATAATCTCAATAACTAAGTTTAAAACTAAACAAATAAACCTAAAATATAGTCTAGGAAAAACAAATAAAGAGATAAAATATTAAAGCATAAAAAGGGGAACGGATTTTGTTTCCAGCTCCAATTCCTTTTTGTCCAAGTCAACCGGGATCTTGTTTCCTCTTTTGTGAACCTAGCCCAGCTAGAAAAATAATCGGCCCATGTTGTACGCGTTGGGCCTTGTGAGCCCATATCAGTTTCTCTGTATCTGCATCATTTTAACTAGTTGTTGAACCCTCGCTTCGTGCCGGGGGTTCGGTTTTCAATGTATTTTATTGCATTTAGTTTGTAAAATTATTTTGTGGCTAAAGAATGATGTCTTTGAAGCGCAACTCGAGTCGAATTAAAAGGTATAACACGTGAAAGATTTAACTGTTATTTTAAATTAACAATATATGTCAATCTCCGCGTTTAGCTATGTAATTACCGACTTTTAAAAATTTAACGCAAAATCAACGTGTATGAAAAGTACCCCACATATTTAGCATTTTTTAAAAAGCGTCCATTTTGCGTATAGTTAGTGACATTGTATTCCTAAAATTATTTTGAGTTTAACGATGGCGTCGGAAAAATTTAACTCGTTGCGAGCGAGAAGATTGACTCGTTGAATGTTTGGGTGGAGTTTAAATAAGATTTTTTATAAAAATGGTTATTTGACACTTTACCCCCCTGTTTGGGGGTCGATTTGAATATTTGAAAAAAGTGTGGGGGTGGTGTAGTGAAATTTAATTAGAATTTACAAAAAAAAGGTGAAATGACGAAGTTGCCCCTAATTACTATTCACCTTTTTTGTCTATTAGATAATATAGTAATTTTTGTCTCATATTTTCTTTTCATTTCTTCAAGTAATGGTAGCCCCTTTTAAAGTATACATTTTTTTTTGTAAGCGAAGAAAACCTCCTATGAACGAGCACATTGGCTCCCCCATAGAAGGCAAAACCTCGGGTAATCAAGCCCCCTCGAGCGCGAGACCTGGTACCGGGTGAATTGCGCATTTTACCAACAAAATTGTTATCTACCGTCTTTAAAATTGGAAATAAGCACTAATACTAACAGAATAACCCAAATAAATATTTTGAATGCTTATGATGTGGCAAAATATAATAATAATAATAATAATAATTATAATAATAATAATAATAATAATAATTATAATTATAATTATAATTATAATTATAATAATAATAATAATTATAATAATATAATAATATAATAATAATAATCTATATCTATACTATCTATAATAACAAAAGCAAAAATAGGTCATTTTAAGGAGCATAAACTAATCTTAGTCATCCATTTAATTAACTATCTTTGATCTTAGCCCTTAATTTCTTCATAATCTTGCTAATGACCTCATAATCCTAACTTTGAATTTTTTGATTACAAAAATACCCTTACACATAAAAAATCGGCGGCCAAAATTGAAATTTTAGGGTCTTTTATTCTCCTCCTCATTCCCCAAAACCATTCACGTTCTGACAAAAAAAAAACCCTAGCTTCCTCTAAAAACACACGCGACAACTATCAAGATCTAGAATTAATTATTCCTTCACCTTCATCGATTTCACATACGGTAATACACACTACACACTACATCAGGTTCTCATTGTTAGCATTGTTTATTTTTTATTAAAGTGTTTACTTATTTAATCGTGTATGTTAAAGGTATTTTTTTTATTGCAGAAAAATCTAGATCGTACTTGATGAAGATTGCAATGACCGTGTTGATCTATTAAATCCTTTCTCATCGTTTGATCGTTTAATAATGCGAACAACCGATTACTATGATTATTTACTGCATATGTTTGTTGTTGTTTTTATGCGACAACATGATGGGTAAAAACCTATTTAAATCTTTGATATAACTTTTTTTTATTAGATATAGAATATATAGATAGATGGTAGGCACTCATATTATATCTATGTTTTTCCCTTTTTTTTTTAAATTCCTAATTTTTATTTTATTTTATTCAAGAGGTATCTTCTTTAACTTATATATAGCTTTGTAAGATACTTTTGAGGAGAAGAAAGCTGCAAACACGCTTAGCCCTAAATCAATCATAATTTTAGGTGATCAAAGATTGTAGCAGTCAGTTTCTTGAGACTGATCCGACTGGATTATATGGACGGGTAAGATGTGTGCTTAAATGGTTCATTTGTATTTTTTAAGTGACTGTTTCTTGATAATTTTGAATTGTTATTCACTTCCCATTGTATTATAGTTTGATTGATGAATAGTGTTCATAATATTTAATTGAACATTTGTTAATTCAAGATGCACATGAAACTCATTAAACCATTGAATTTTGTTTATTAATTTACCATGCCAACGTTTTGAAGTAAATCATATTAGAAAATGGGGCATGCCCACTGGAGTAAACTTTTTGTTAATCTGAAATATATTTCTTATAAATTGATTTATTTGTATTCTTAGAAGCCAAAGAGCATTACAACCAAACTCATGCTAACACTCATTTTATCCCTGCAGGTTATAAGGGGGGAGGAACCTACTTCTGACTTTTAAGGAAAAGGCATGGCCCAGACAATAATTTTCTTTCATCTTATGTAATGTAGTTATGATATGCTTTTCATCATACATCTTATGTGATGTGAGGTAAATTATTGAAAATGATGATTAAAATCTATTGCATCCTACTGAACACTGAAAAAAATTAAACTAAACTCTTTCATATAAAATTTTTTACTGAAACCCCTTTTATATAATTATGAACCTTTGATGATGCTTCAAGAAAATGATGTCTTTCATCATAATTGTAAACCTTTGATGATGCTTCAACAAAATGATTTGCATAATAACAACTTGTCAATTGATGTTGTACCTACACTTTTTTTGTGACAAAGATGATGTTACATGGGTGGTGAAGATGATTATTTCGCTTACTGGAGTAAGGGTACCTGTGATACTAAGAATAATTAAAATGTACGTGTCTTACAATTATACTATCGTTTTATCACCATTTGTGTAATGGGTGTTATTTTTATCATTTTATATCAATGTTAGTTGTGCTATACAAAAACCTTAAATTTACTGAGATACGACTCAAACCCAACACAAAGGCAGCTGATGCATCTGTCCTCGTGCCGAAATTGGGTCCAGATTCCCACCATAATGTGTTTGTTGTGGCTAATCGATCTAATGGATTCGTATTATTATTATAATTTTATTTTTATACAGTGATAAGGATTCTCTGCAAGTGTGTAATTACATTTTGAGGTGGAACGAGATACAGAATAGGTACGTTGCGGGATGTATGATGGCTGAATTGCATTCTTTTTTTTCAGTTATAGTACATTTATAGATTTGACAGTCACATTATCGTTCCTTATTTAACTGTGGTTTTTGTTAAATAGCTTTTGGCCTTATGTGGTGCAATGGTAAGAACTCAACTGTTTAATAATCAAAAAAGAAAAAAGCATATGCATTCCGACGATTGAAAAACTTGAGGTTGAAACTTATTGTGCAGGTTTAACATGTACTCCGATTTTGTTGCTATGGACATGGGTCATGAAAGGACCCGTCCTAATCCATCAGGATGAATACATTACATTTGGTTACATCGTGAGGTACTTGACCTCTATATGATACATTTTACAAATATTGCATTCGTTTTTAAAAGACAAACTTTTATTTCATCGAAAGTTGACAGGCATGCATACCATTTCATAATATCCAACCTATAAATGACCTAATCTGTCATTTACTTAATAATAATCTCTATTGAACTCGACGACTTGAATGCAACGTCTTTTGAAATATGCCATGAATGACTCCAAATAATATCTTTATAATGAGCAAATGCACAGTGAAAGATTCCTTTAATACCTGAGAATAAATATGCTTTAAAGTGTCAACCAAAAGGTTGGTGAGTTCATTAGTTTATCGTAATCATTCATTTCCATCATTTTAATAGACCACAAGATTTTCATTTCCATTTCTCATAAATATACGTCCCATGCATAGAGACAAAAAATAATCATTCATATGGATTGAACACCTGATAGTCGACATTAACAAGATGCATATAGAATATCTCCATCATTCTGGGACACCCATCGGACATGATAAATTTCGAAGTACTAAAGCATTCCAAATTCCAGAATGGGGCTTGTTGGGCCCAATAGATCTATCTTTAGGATTCGCGTCAATTAGGGGTGCACTAATTCTCAAAATTAGTGATGTTCCCCAATTCTTAGATTACCAGGCTAAAAGGGGCATATTCGGCTTCGATCCATTCAACCATATAATGTAGTTTCGATTACTTGTGTCTATTTCATAAAACATTTATGAAAGTGCATGTATTCTCAGTCTCAAAAATATATATTGCAAAAGCATTTAAAAAGGGAGCAAATGAAACTCACAATACTGTATTTTGTAGTAAAAATACATAGGACGACATTGAACAATGCAGGGTTGGCCTTGGATTCACGAACCTATATCATTTGTGTACTTATTAATATACATAATTGTAATCGAACAAGTTTATATATATTATTAATAATACACTTGTTATATTATATTTTATTTAGATAAATTTATTATATTTAATTTATATATCTATTATTTATCATTCATCATAACAAAATTTTATATCAAGATTTATGTATGATAAAAATATATATTTACATATTAGTTTATATATTTTACATATGACTTAATTATTACCATTTTAATAATAAAGATATATTGATATGTATTATTAATTATTATTGTAAAAAAAATATCTATTTGTAATAATACTAATAATGATAAGAATAACATTAATAATGATAGTAATAATAGTAATAATAATAATGTTACTCTTAGTGCAATTGATAGTTTTAATAAATAAAAAAATACTTTGATAATTTTTGTTATAATGATACCTTTAATAGAATTGATAATAATAATAATAATAATGACAATTCTAATATTATTAATAATGATAATTTACCTTAATAATATAACGGTAATAATAATAATAATAATCTTAATTTTAATATTAATGATGATGACAATAATTATAATTATGATGATAATACTCATTTTAATGATAAGAATATGTAATTGAATTATTATAGTAATACAAATAATTAACTTAACCCTAATAATAATAATAACCATATTGATAATGATAATCATTTTTATAATAATAGTTGTAAATATGATGATAATACTAATATTTAATGATAATAATAATAAATTGTGGTATGATAGTTATAATAATACTTAACTTAATCAATAATAATAATAATAATAATAATATACATTTTTGCAATTATTATCATAATAATAATATTTACTACTTGTATTGGTAATGATAATAACAATTATACTAATTTTAATACTAGCAATAATAACAACAATATTAATAACATAATACTAATAATAATTAATAATAATAATAATAACAACAACAACAACAACAACAACAACAACAACAACAACAACAACAACAACAACAACAACAACAACAACAACAACAACAACAATAATAATAATAATAATAATAATAATAATAATAATAATAATAATAATAATAATAATAATAATAATAATAATAATAATAATAATAAAATAAAGATTATACCCTTTGGAAAGCTTTTATAAAAAGATTGCCCCGAACGAGAATCGAACCCGAGACCTCTCGCTCACCCGCACTAACACCTAACCATCACGCTGTCCTTACATATCTGATTTTATTTCTCATCTAAACTCATTTATATTTATTTCTGCTTCCAACATTCTTCTTCCCTCTAACTCGTCTGTAACCAACCCAACCATTTTGATTTTGGGTTTTTAAACATCTAACAGAAATGATTTAAGATGAGGTTTTTGATTATCAGGTTTTGAAAAGAAAATAAAATTAAAAAAAAATCAAGACAGCAGAAGCTGTGTTCGATGAAAATAAAAAAAAACTAAAAATCAAATCTTGATTTCAAGAATGTTTCAGACTTCGATCCCTACATGAAAAAGATCCTAAATCACTCCCGGAAACTCTTGAAATTATCAATTGGACTTGAATCATAACATATAACTCAAATTTTATCGAAGAACATTGGTTGACTTTTAAAAACCAAATCTTTGACTTCAAAATTCGTAATCAATAAAAGGAATTGGAACTCAAAATTTTGTAGAAAGTTGAACTAAATAATTTCTAACAACACTGCATTTTTAGATTTTGATAAATGATTCGATTTTGAGGTATAGGTAAAAAAATAAAGAACAGAGCACACGACAGCAGTTTTTGATTTTTCTGTTTTTAAAACTCGAATTTGCAGTGTATAATTTGTATAATGTTGTTGTGTGAGTAGGTGAATGATCAATGTATTATCTATAATTGGTTCAACGTGTTTTTATATAGCAATGGCAGTCGAAATTTTTACTCACGAGCAGACAAAATAAGATAAATAATATAGATTAGATAAAGACCTTAAACAGACGAATCTGTTAATTTGATAGTAACGTATAATAATTTAGAGACAAAAAAACAAATATAGCTACAGATTGAAAGGTACTTGAAACTAATTTGGATTCCAAAAACTTACGCGTATGATTTCACTAATATAAATAATTAATAATTATATTAATAATAATAATAATTATAATTATAATTATAATTAATAACAATACTGATTTATATATATCTGTATTTATCTCAAATATATACATATATCTATATATCTCTATTTGTATTTATATAACAATGTTTTTGTATATTTCTTTATTTCTTTTTTTTATAGATAATAATTAATCTTAATATTAAATATAACTATAATAATAATAATACTTTTAATGTTATAATATTACAAATTTTTAATAATATAATAGAAATAATAATATTACTAATGATAACAATATGAGATGATAATAATAATATTATTATTGATAATGTTACTAATGATTGTTAATTATAAAGGAAATTTTAATATCTAATATTAATACAAGTAATAATTAAGATATAAAAAATTATATGTATCTATGTATATATCTGTATCTGTATATCGAGTAAATATTTATATTTGTATATTAATTATATAAAGAAACATAATAATATAAACATTAACATTTAATATTAATTTTATTATTGATAATGAAACTAATAATAATAATAAAATTAATTATGATAATAATATTAATAACAATACTTGTACATCTCGAGCTTCATATATTTTGTATATTTAACTAACAAGTTTTGGTTATTTTAAGTTATCTTATAATAGTTCAGTAACATATTTAATTTATTATATATAATTATTTACATATATAATCATTTATATATACATTAAAGGTTCGTTAATCGTCGAGAATAGTCAAAGGGTAATTGCATAAATGAAAACACTTCAAAATTTTGAGATTCAATATTATAGACTTTGCTTATCGTGTCGAAATCATATAAAGATTAAGTTTAAATTTGGTCGGAAATTTCCGGGTCGTCACAGTACCTACCCGTTAAAGAAATTTCGTCACCGAAATTTGATCGAGATCGTCATGGCTGACAGTAAGAATGTTTTCCTGACGAATATGAGCTGATAAATAGAGTTTTATTACTGTTGAGTAATATAGATAAGATAATTCGATTACTCGAAGTGTATGAGTGAAGCTATCACAAAAGGGTGAAATGAGTAAATGCATATTCGACTTAACCGATGACGTAGTCATATTGATTTCCGGTATTCAAGGGATTCTAGAGGAAATCTTCGTAATAAGATTTGGTTCTTCGGTAATCAAGGGAATTAGGATCCGCTTTAAATACGATCATCTGTTTTGATTGCTCTGTCGGATATTTTACTATAAATCCACCCCCTTCGTTTCCTTACAACTCACACCTTCTATTCTTTCTCCCTCAATTCATACTTTAAAACATTCGTCAATATGCTCCATCCGGTTCTGATTCTTGATATACTCTTAACTTTCATACCTGTCATTCTTCTTTTTTATCTACCACTGGAGGATTTTATTTACTTTTACTATTACCTTAGGATTATAGTATTTTTAATTCTCCCGTGCCTTTACGTTGCAATACGTATTGATATGCACGGTTTGTAATTTATGTGTTGTTGTCGAGCTTCATATTTTCTTTTATGTTTAAAAATTCCATACTTTTATCTCCTCTTCCCGATTTCAAGTCAAGTGAATAATGGTCCAGAATTTGTAGGTATGGATTTCGAAATGAACATTGTTAATGTTCTAAGAAGGAAATTGTAATGGTACGATCTTGATTTGTCAAATTACCAGAATATCCGGAAAAGACTGAATCATCAAAAAAATATTTTCTTGATATTTTTAGAGGTTAAATAGAATACCAGAGTCATGTAACATGGTACATGATGACGTTATGATCTGTGAATCATCACGTTCTATTTAGAAACTCAGCATGACTTACTGTAATATAATCACGTTGATCAAGTGTCATTATGTTATACTAACTCATGCTTCAGTTCTCAACACTACTTCAAAACATTCATATTTTAAATTCGAAAGTTTACAGAATATAGAAACTAAACAGTTTCTTTTATGATGTAACACTGATTTCGTAAAGAGATAAATGATTTCAGGTAAGAATAGTTATGAAAATATCTTCAGAAATATCGAGGGTATTTATAATAAAAGATGCGATGATGTCTTAGAATTTTAGAATCAAATTGTGATGAAGAAATTCATTCACGATGATTTAAATCGATTAAGGAGTAAGGTATTCGCTAAAGATTTCACCAGAAACAGAATCATCAGGATTCTTTAAATACAGGGTTTGGTCCTTGTATTTGTCCTTGATTTCCTTCATGGTTTGCTCAATTCGTTTTTCAGTATCAAAATTTTTGAGCTTTTTCAGTATGTCACTCTTTATTATCAAACTTTTGACTGTTTTAAACAGTCTTCAGTTTTCACTGCTTCATCAGCTTTTTCAGAACTCAGAGATTTGATTCGTAAGCTAGAGTGCTTTTCAGGAATTCGAAATTGAGGATTAAAATTCCCAGGAGTTATACGTTATATGTATATATATAACTGTTGAAGCGAAAACGCTGCGAGATTCGAGATTGATGATTGATGATTCCCGGTAGTTGATATAGCGATTATTGTTACAGGATGTAGATGAATACACGATGGGGTTTCAATGAATATAATGGTTTTTTGGAAAGTCCAAATTCATTGAAGTTGCTGGTAAGTTTACTGCTAATGTGGTGGAATATAAACGGTTCCCCGGTAACGATGACGAGAGGCAACTTATGTATCAAGGTTATAATACGGATAATCCGAATGAAATTCGAAGTTGATTTGCTGGAGCTGTGACAAAATTGACTATCACGAACAGGAGTTGCAAAGTTATTTTCGATAATAATAACACTAAAGGAATTAGCACAGCTACGTGTTAAACGTTTACTCAGTTTCCGAGAGTTTTTCAGGTGCATAACTATATGCATAAATCTTTCCTTCATAGATGAAGTGCTATTGGTTCATCCTCTCGATTGAGGTATTTTCAAGAATCATGAAAGGTTTGAACGCAGATTGTAATCGACCAGATACTAATGATGTTTAAGATGAAATCAAGTGGCAAACTTGAAGAATTGTTTAGTTTCATATGTTATAATCAATATTTTAATTCATTTTAATTGTTCAATGTTGGCAGTCCACAGTTAGCAGTCCACAATTAATAATCCAATAATTCATATATAGTTTAATATATAATATTCGAATTAATTAATACGTATTCGTGACCATTGTATATATGTCTCAGACTCGGTCACAACTCAAAGTATATATATTATTGTAGAATCAACCTCAACCCTGTATAGCTAACTCGAACATTACTGCATATAGAGTGTCTATGGTTATTCCAAATAATATATGTAGATGCGTCGATATGATATGTCAAAACCTTGTATACGTGTCCCGATATTTAAAGTGCGTAAAATAAATAACAGAAATTAAATGACAATAAATAAAATTGCGAGAATTAAAATTGCGATAATTAAATGTAATAAGGAATTAACAGTTAGCTAGAAACAGTTAGCTAGAATTTTGTTAGCGTGGTTTCTTAACAAAATTTCTCATAGTTAATTTGTTTGTTTCTAATAAATTTTATTTTTGTCCAATATTTTCTTCATTATGCCACTTGTTGGATTCTGATAAGTCAAAATCCAAATATGAAATTGTATGAAAATAGTTATTCTGTGGTGAACGGATTCGTATATCTGTGGATGTAAGTAGGATAGTAAATGATTGTTGAATCAGATTCGAAGAATGTACAATGTAACTTATTAATGTGAAATCTAAATATTCCTCGGGTATTACCTACCCGTTAAAATATTTTCATCATAAACAGTTTGTACAAAGAATTTTAATTACAATCTTTATGAAAACATATATACATATATATTTTTTTCAGATGTAATCATAGACTCAATGAGTTAATATAATATTAATCTCATTTGCTTTTCGGTTTGAGCTAGAATAAGAAATCTCTAAAAATTTTAGAAACCACATATTCTTCGCAGAATATTTCTTCAATGAAGTTATGGATCAATACTTCATCGTTCATCGTTGTTGGTACTCCTTGGTATCTATGGTGCGTATGATGTTGATGTTGCTGATGATAATACTGTTGCTGCCAGTGCTGTTGCTGGTGATCGTAACCTTTGCACCATATTCTCCAAAGCCACTACCCGAGCGCGAAGCTCGTTGACTTCTTCTATTACACCGGGATGATTGTCGGTTCAGACGAGTGGACGAATAAGATCTAGAATCTGAGATAGTATATAATCATGACGAGATATTCTGGAAATAATAGAGAAAATAGTATTACGAACAGGTTCGCCGGTAAGTGCTTCAGGTTCTTCGCCAAGAGAGAAATTTGGTTGGCGAAAAGGATCGCCTTCTTCGCATCTCCATTGATTAAGTTGACTACGAACTCATCTCCAATTCATCCAAAATAAATGATGGCTGATTGGTTGATTCATTCTGGTGACCCTGCTTTTGGAGCTTAGGTGTGTATCCACAATGAAATAACTGTCGGAATCCGAGGAACTTGAACTAGTGGCGAATTCCATCTTGTACGGTTAGATAAAGGGTTTTCGATATGAAATGATTTTCGGATATCAGATGAGATTCTGATTACATAGAATACCTGTATATAGTACAGAAGATCCCATAGATTACGGAGAAATTTACAGAATATGTCAGGCAAAGTTACAGTAACAGATACGCCAAGATATGAAGTAGCAGATACGCTAAGATATGAATTTTGTCTATACACTATTCATGCAATCCAGGCAGTAAGATATGTATAGATTAAGAATGATAAGCAAGTGATTCCCTAAGAATGATAAGTAGGTAATTTTTGACACGAATTGATAAGCAAAACTTTTGACATGCAGACACGGTCGAAGTCCAGACTCAATAATGCATCTAAATAACTATCAGTTAGACACACTAATGCAAGACCTGGTTCGCTAAAACCACCGCTCTGATACCAACTGAAAGGACCCGTCCTAATCCATCAGGACGAATACATTACATTTGGTTACATCGCGAGGTACTTGACCTCTATATGTGAAAGGATCCGTTCATATACATTATAAACGATTCACAATAGTTGATTACATCGCGAGGTATTTGACCTCTATATGATACGTTTTACAAACATTGCATTCATTTTTAAAAGACAAACTTTCTTTACATCAAAAATTGACGGCATGCATACCATTTCATATTACATCCAACTATAATTGACTTAATATTAATCTTGATGAACTCAACGACTCGAATGCAACGTCTTTCAAAGTATGTCATGAATGACTCCAAGTAATATCCTTAAAATGAGCTAATGTACAGCGGAAGATTTCTTTAATACCTGAGAATAAACATGCTTTAAAGTGTCAACCAAAAGGTTGGTGAGTTCATTAGTTTATCATAATCAATCATTTCCGTAATAGTAATAGACCACAAGATTTCAGTTTCTATAAATATCCGTACACTCGCGAGTGTATAAAAGTATTCTATAAGTTGTAGACACCTGGCAACAAGCCTTAACGTTCATGTTTTACCCTCTGAAGTACACCATATTAGGTGTGTTTAAAATAACCTCGAAGTACTAAAGCATCCCATAGTCAGGATGGGGTTTGTCAGGCCCAATAGATCTATCTTTAGGATTCGCGCCTACCGTACATAGACAAGTAGTTTAATGTTACCAAGCTAAGGGTATATTTCTGGTTTAAACCCACATAGAATTAGTTTTAGTACTTGTGCCTATTTCGTAAAACATTTATAAAACAGCGCATGTATTCTCAGCCCAGAAATATATATAAAAAGGGAGTAATGAAACTCACTATACTGTATTTCGTAGTAAAAATACATATAACGTCATTTAACAAGTGCAAGGTTGGCCTCGGATTCACGAACCTATATTAATTATATATATTTATATGTTGGTCAATATTTGTCTAACAATTTTTGGTCAAGTCATAGTGTACCACAATCCTAATGCTCGAGACTAATATGCAAAAGTCAACAAAAGTCAACTTAACCCAAAATGACTTCTAAAATTTATACGTGTTTATTATATAACTTAACTATAGTCATTTTATATATTTAAATATATTTATTAGATTTTATAATAATAAAAGTCATTTATTAATAAAAATTTATATATGATAAAATATACTTTTATATATCTTAAGTAGTAAAATTTATAAAGTTCACTTAATATCGTAAAACTATAGTGGTAAGTATTATTAATGTAATTATATTACGCGTGGTGAAAAATATCTTTGTATCCCCTATTTATTTGATAAAATAATATTGATCATAATAATAATAAGTAAAAGTTGTATTATTTTGTAATAATAATTATTATTATTCTATAAAAAAAATAACAATATTTATATTTACTAAAAATGTTATTATGATAAAATGATAATACTAACATAATAGTAATAATGATATTTTATAATAACAATGATATTTCTATTAAAATAATAACGACGATAGTAATAATAATCATTTTAACAATAATACTAAAATTCAGTTGACTATAACTTCTAATCCGTTCATCGAAACCAATCGATATCTAAATGAAAAGTTCTTAATTTTTCGCTAGCTTTCCAATGACATGCATATCATATACCCTATCTCAGTAGCATATGTATCTAATTCAGGATTCAACAAACCTATCTAAGGACAATATCGAATGTACAAGCATGCATAATCCTATATACTCGAGCACTAGTCAGGGATACACTATTGAAATATAAAAGTTAAGTTATGAGTGCTGACGTATCAATATTGAGATTCAATATTGCAGGAAAGTACGTAGACGAAACGAAAATGATAAACGTTAGGTTGACCTCACGAGCAATACCCTCGATCAATACCCATAACCTCCATAGCTATAACCCATAATTTCCTTAGCTCTATCCCGTTTGAAAACTTATTTTAAAATCGTCTGAATATAACTCCGTCGTAGTTTTTTATGTATACTAATAATATCTTGAAATAATACAAAGAAAATATATATGTGTAATTCGATTGAGAGAGTTTAGAGAAATATATTTTCAAGTTTCTATGAAATAATAAAACCTATTGAATTCTATTTATAATAGATTTTTGAATTATTAAAGTGAATTATTAAAGTATGAATTATTAAAGTGAATTATTAAAGTATGAATTATTAAAGTGAATTATTAAAGTATGAATTATTAAAGTGAATTATTAAAGTATGAATTATTAAAGTGAATTATTAAAGTATGAATTATTAAAGTGAATTATTAAAGTATGAATTATTAAAGTTAAAGTAAAGTAAAAGTAAAGTAAAGGTAAAGTTAAAGTATAGTAAAAGTATAAAACTATGTACGTATAATACGCGTATAAATATATATAATATTAATTTAAATCGTTATATATATTTGATAAAATAAAATATAAATATCGTTATTTTATCATACTAGTTAAGTAATGAGTGGTCAAAAAGAATAGATTTCTTAAATCACAGTGGACCTCATAACATAGGCCCGTAATCATATCATAATATATCTGATAATTCAATCATTTGATATTATCTCTTAATTCTGTCAATAAATATATCGAAATAAATATGTTCATGTAAAGTATCATATATCTAATACTTTGTTAATGTTTTCAGTTAATATTATATATTATATATACATATCTATATACACATAATTGTTCGTGAATCGTCGAACACGGTCAAAGGATAATTGATTACATGAATGTAGTTCCAAACTTTTTGAGATTCAACATTACAAATTCTGCTTATCGTGTCGGAAACATATAAAGGTTAAGTTTAAATTTGGTCGGAAATTTGCGGGTCGTCACAGTACCTACCCGTTAAAGAAATTTCGTCCCGAAATTTGATCGAGGTCGTCATGGCTAACTATAAAAATGTTTTCATAACGAATATGAGTTGATAAATAGAGTTTTATCATCATTGAGTAATATAGATAAAACAATTTGATTACGCGAAGAGTATAAGTGAAGCTATCGCAAGAGAGTGAAATGAGTAAACGTATATTTATTTTAACCGATGACGTAGTTATGATTGATTTTCAGAATTCATTGGATTTAAAGAAAATCTTTGCAATAAGATTTGGTTCTTCGGCGATTAAGAAAATCATGACCTTCTTTGATTAAATGCGATAATCTGTCTCGATTTCTCTGTCTGATATTTTACTATAAATCCACCCCCTTCGTTTCTTTATTTCCACAGCTCACACCTTCTAGTCTTTCTCCCCAATTCATACTTTAAAGCATTCGTTAATATGCTTCATCCAGTATTGATTCTTGATATACTCTTAACTTTCATATCTGTCATTCTTCTTTTTCATCTACCACCGGAGGAAGTTATTTTCTTCTACCATTACCTTGGGGTTATTGTGTTTTTCATTCTCCCGTGTCTTTATATTGCTATACGCATGGATATACACGGTTTGTAATTTTGAGGTTGTTATCGGGCTTTATATTCTCCATTATATTTCGGAGCTTCATGCTTTCATTTTCTCTTCCCAGCCTTAAGTCAAGCGGATAATGGTCCAGAATTCGTAGATATGAATTTTTGGAAGAACATAGTTAATGTTCCAAGAAGAAAATCGTAATGGCACGATCTTAATTTGGCAACTTACCAGAATATCTGAAAATATAGAGCTATCAAGATGATATGTTCTTAATATGTTTGGAAATTGGGTAGAATGTAAGAGTCGTGTAAATAGTACATGATGACGGTATGTTCTATGAATCATCACGTTCCATTAGAAACTCAGCATGACTTACTGTAATATAATCACGTTGATCAAGTGTCATTATATTATACTAACTCATGTTTCAGTTCCCAACACTGCTTTAAAAACATTCCTATTTTAAATTCGAATTTCTTTTCTTCAGAATTTAGAAACTAACACAGTTTCTTTTTATGTTGTAACGCAGATATTGCGAAGAGATAAAAGATTTCGGATAAGAATAGTTGTGAAAATATCTTCAGGAATATCGAAGATATTTATAATAAAAGATACGATAATATCTTAGAATTCTTAACATAGATGGATGATGAAGAAGATTTGTCTGTGAAGGTTTAGAATAAGAAGTAAGGTGTTTGCTAATGATTTCAGTAGACACTGAAACATTTGGATCCTTTGAAGGCAGGTTTAGTCTTTGTGATTTATCCACAGCCTCCTTCATGGTCTGCTCAATCCATTTTCCAGTTTCAAACCTTCTCTTTTTCTCAGCTTTACCACCATACTATTCTTTATCATCAAACTTTTGACTGTTAAAGTCGTTTACAGTTTTTGCTGCTTCATCAGCATTTTTCCAATTTCGGAGAACTAGTTCATAGTTTGGGATGTTTTTCAGAAAATTCACATTCGAAGTATGTAAGTCTAGGAGATAGACGTTATATGTATACATATAACTTTTAACGTAAAATTGTCGCGAAATTCAAAATACTGATTGCTAATTCCCAGTAGTTGGTGTGACAATTATTGTTACAGGATGTAGGTGAGTACATGATGGGGTTTTAATGAATAAGTATAGTGGATTTTCGGAGAGGCTTAAGTCGAAGGTTAATGGAGTTTTTGATAAGTTTACTGCTAATGTGACGAGATATGAAAGGTTCCCCGGTAACCATGATGAAGGGTTTATTCGTATAAACAAATGAAGGTGATTTGCTGGAGCTGTGACAAAACTGTCTATTTTGGAAAGAGATTGAAAAATTATATTTGGTAATAAATATCAAAGGATCTGACATGGATACATGTTAAACTATAACTTTGGTTTCGAGAGCTTTTCAGGTGCATGACAGTGGGTAATGTGCGGTTGGATAATCATCTCGCATGTCTTTAGGAATTTCGAAGTGTTTGAACACATATTGTAATTGTTAATATACATATGATGTTCTAAGATTTTGAATGATACAAATATTTTTGTGAGTTCCATGAATAGAAATGAGGTTCTAGGACAGTTTTGAAGTCAAAGTATAGTTTTGAAAGATGTAGGAATCTAAGAGTGATGATTTCGGTTATATCTTGAATCGAATTCTGAGATTTTAAAATCAGAATATGTAATTAGATTTTGAATGAGTATGGTTGTTTTGATTTCTATAAAAGAATGTATATTGTTGAGAAAGTAGGGAGTATAATGGATGACTTGCTGAATCAGATTCGAAGAATGTAACATATTAATTGTGAATTTATATATCTCTCGGGTATTACCTACCTGTTAAAAAAAATTCACAATTAATATTTTGTACAAAAGAATTTTATTACAGTCTTTATGGAAATATATATGTGTATATTTCTTCAGATGTAATATAGATTTAATGAGTTAATATTAAATTAAACTCATTTGATTTATGGTTAAGGCTAGGATAGATAATTTCTAAACTTTAGAAATTACATAATCGTCGTAGAATGTTTCCCCAATGAAGTTATGAATCAATACTTAATCGTTGTGGTATTCCTTGGTATCTACATGGCGTATGACGTCGATGCTCGTGGGACAGATTGTGAAGTTGAGGTTTGCGATGCGGTTGTTGTTGGTGGTGGTAATGGTACTATTGATGTTGTTGATGGTGGTACTGGTTATGCTGCTGGTGCTGCTGCTGGTGTTTGTAACTTTTGCACCATATTCTCCAAAGCCACTACCCGGGCGCGAAGCTCGTTGACTTCTTCTATTACACCGGGGTGATTGTCTGTTCGGACGAGCGGATAAAAAAGATCTAGAATTTGGTGTAGTATATAATCATGATGAGATACTCTGGAAATGAGAGAGAAAATGGTGTTTCGGACAGGTTCGCCAGTAAGTGATTCAGGTTCATTGCCAAGAGGGCAATGTGGTGGATGAAAGGGATCACCTTCTTCTTGTCTCCAATGGTTAAGTAGATTACGAACCCATCCCCATTTCATCCAGAATAGATGATGGCTAATTGGTTGATCCATTCCGGTCACGCTGCTTTCGGAGCTCATGTGGAAATCCATATCGGCATAGCTGTCGGAATCCGAGGAACTCAAACTGGTTGAGGGATCCATCTTGTATGATCAGGGAAAGAATTTTTTTTGTATGAAATAGATTGTAGAATTTAGATTTGGTATTCTTCAATACATAATTTACATATGTATATATAATACCAAAATCCCATAAATTACGGAGGAATCTTTGAAAGATGTCAGTCAAAGTTCACAGTAACAGATATGCTAAGATAAGAATTCGTCTATACACTATTATGCAATAAATGTAGGAAAACGCGTCTAGACTTAAGAATGATAAGCAGGTAATTTCCTAAGGGTGGTAAGTAGATGATTTCAGACTAAAAATGATAAGCAAAACTTTTGACATGCAGACACGGTCGAAGTCCAAACTCACTGATGCATCTTAACAACTATCAGTTAGACACACTAATGCAAGACCTGGTTCGCTAAGACCACCGCTCTGATACCAACTGAAAGGATCCGTTCATATACATTATAAACGATTCACAATAGTTGATTACATCGCGAGGTATTTGACCTCTATATGATACGTTTTACAAACATTGCATTCGTTTTAAAAGACAAACTTTCTTTACATCAAAAATTGACGGCATGCATACCATTTCATATTACATTCAACTATAATTGACTTAATATTAATCTTGATGAACTCAACGACTTGAATGCAACGTCTTTCAAAGTATGTCATGAATGACTCCAAGTAATATCCTTAAAATGAGCTAATGCACAGCGGAAGATTTCTTTAATACCTGAGAATAAACATGCTTTAAAGTGTCAACCAAAAGGTTGGTGAGTTCATTAGTTTATCATAATCAATCATTTCCGTAATAGTAATAGACCACAAGATTTCAGTTTCTATAAATATTCGTACACTCGCGAGTGTATAAAAGTATTCTATAAGTTGTAGGCACCCGGTAACAAGCCTTAACGTTCATGTTTTACCCTCTGAAGTACACCAGATCAGGTGTGTTTAAAATAACCTCGAAGTACTAAAGCATCCCATAGTCAGGATGGGGTTTGTCAGGCCCAATAGATCTATCTTTAGGATTCGCGCCTACCGTACATAGACAAGTAGTTTAATGTTACCAAGCTAAGGGTATATTTCTGGTTTAAACCCACATAGAATTAGTTTTAGTACTTGTGCCTATTTCGTAAAACATTTATAAAACAGCGCATGTATTCTCAGCCCAGAAATATATATAAAAAGGGAGTAATGAAACTCACCATACTGTATTTCGTAGTAAAAATACATATAACGTCATTTAACAAGTGCAAGGTTGGCCTCGGATTCACGAACCTATATTAATTATATATATTTATATGTTGGTCAATATTTGTCTAACAATTTTTGGTCAAGTCATAGTGTACCACAATCCTAATGCTCGAGACTAATATGCAAAAGTCAACAAAAGTCAACTTAACCCAAAATGACTTCTAAAATTTATACGTGTTTATTATATAACTTAACTATAGTCATTTTATATATTTAAATATATTTATTAGATTTTATAATAATAAAAGTCATTTATTAATAAAAATTTATATATGATAAAATATACTTTTATATATCTTAAGTAGTAAAATTTATAAAGTTCACTTAATATCGTAAAACTATAGTGGTAAGTATTATTAATGTAATTATATTACGCGTGGTGAAAAATATCTTTGTATCCCCTATTTATTTGATAAAATAATATTGATCATAATAATAATAAGTAAAAGTTGTATTATTTTGTAATAATAATTATTATTATTCTATAAAAAAAATAACAATATTTATATTTACTAAAAATGTTATTATGATAAAATGATAATACTAACATAATAATAATAATGATATTTTATAATAACAATGATATTTCTATTAAAATAATAACGACGATAGTAATAATAATCATTTTAACAATAATACTAAAATTCAGTTGACTATAACTTCTAATCCGTTCATCGAAACCAATCGATATCTAAATGAAAAGTTCTTAATTTTTCGCTAGCTTTCCAATGACATGCATATCATATACCCTATCTCAGTAGCATATGTATCTAATTCAGGATTCAACAAACCTATCTAAGGACAATATCGAATGTACAAGCATGCATAATCCTATATACTCGAGCACTAGTCAGGGATACACTATTGAAATATAAAAGTTAAGTTATGAGTGCTGACGTATCAATATTGAGATTCAATATTGCAGGAAAGTACGTAGACGAAACGAAAATGATAAACGTTAGGTTGACCTCACGAGCAATACCCTCGATCAATACCCATAACCTCCATAGCTATAACCCATAATTTCCTTAGCTCTATCCCGTTTGAAAACTTATTTTAAAATCGTCTGAATATAACTCCGTCATAGTTTTTTATGTATACTAATAATATCTTGAAATAATACAAAGAAAATATATATGTGTAATTCGATTGAGAGAGTTTAGAGAAATATATTTTCAAGTTTCTATGAAATAATAAAACCTATTGAATTCTATTTATAATAGATTTTTGAATTATTAAAGTGAATTATTAAAGTATGAATTATTAAAGTATGAATTATTAAAGTGAATTATTAAAGTATGAATTATTAAAGTGAATTATTAAAGTATGAATTATTAAAGTGAATTATTAAAGTGAATTATTAAAGTATGAATTATTAAAGTGAATTATTAAAGTATGAATTATTAAAGTGAATTATTAAAGTATAAATTATTAAAGTTAAAGTAAAGTAAAAGTAAAGTAAAGGTAAAGTTAAAGTATAGTAAAAGTATAAAACTATATACGTATAATACGCGTATAAATATATATAATATTAATTTAAATCGTTATATATATTTGATAAAATAAAATATAAATATCGTTATTTTATCATACTAGTTAAGTAATGAGTGGTCAAAAAGAATAGATTTCCTAAATCACAGTGGACCTCATAACATAAGCCCGTAATCATATCATAATATATCTGATAATTCAATCATTTGATATTATCTCTTAATTCTGTCAATAAATATATCGAAACAAATACGTTCATGTAAAGTATCATATATCTAATACTTTGTTAATGTTTTCAGTTAATATTATATATTATATATACATATCTATATACACATAATTGTTCGTGAATCGTCGAACACGGTCAAAGGATAATTGATTACATGAATGTAGTTCCAAACTTTTTGAGATTCAACATTACAAATTCTGCTTATCGTGTCGGAAACATATAAAGGTTAAGTTTAAATTTGGTCGGAAATTTTCGGGTCGTCACAATATGATACATTTTACAAACATTGCATTCGTTTTTAAAAGACAAACTTCCATTTCATCGAAAGTTGACAGGCATGCATACCATTTCATAATATCCAACCTATAAATGACCTAATCTATCATTTACTTAATAATAATCTCTATTGAACTCGACGACTTGAATGCAACGTCTTTTGAAATATGCCATGAATGACTCCAAGTAATATCTTTATAATGAGCAAATGCACAGCGAAAGATTCCTTTAATACATGAGAATAAACATGCTTTAAAGTGTCAACCAAAAGGTTGGTGAGTTCATTAGTTTATTTTAATCATTCATTTCCATCATTTTAATAGACCACAAGATTTTCATTTCCATTTCTCATAAATATACATCCCATGCATAGAGACAAAAATAATCATTCATATGGATTGAACACCTGATAATCGACATTAACAAGATGCATATAGAATATCCTCATCATTCCGGGACACCCATCGGACATGATAAATTTCGAAGTACTAAAGCATTCCAAATTCCAGAATGGGGCTTGTTGGGCCCAATAGATCCATCTTTAGGATTCGCGTCAATTAGGGGTGCACTAATTCTCAAAATTAGTGATGTTCCCTAATTCTTAGATTACCAGGCTAAAAGGGGCATATTCGGCTTCGATCCATTCAACCATATAATGTAGTTTCGATTACTTGTGTCTATTTCATAAAACATTTATAAAAGCGCATGTATTCTCAGTCCCAAAAATATATATTGCAAAAGCATTTAAAAAGGGAGCAAATGAAACTCACAATACTGTATTTTGTAGTAAAAATACATAGGACGACATTGAACAATGCAGGGTTGGCCTTGGATTCACGAACCTATATCATTTGTGTACTTATTAATATACATAATTGTAATCGAACAAGTTTATATATATTATTAATAATACACTTGTTATATTATATTTTATTTAGATAAATTTATTATATTTAATTTATATATCTTACATATCTATTATTTATCATTCATCATAACAAAATTTTATATCAAGATTTATGTATGACAAAAATATATATTTACATATTAGTTTCTATATTTTACATATGAATTAATTATTACCATTTTAATAATAAAGATATATTGATATGTATTATTAATTATTATTGTAAAAAAATATCTATTTGTAATAATACTAATAATGATAATGATAAGAATAACATTAATAATGATAGTAATAATAATAATGTTACTCTTAGTGCAATTGATAGTTTTAATAAATAAAAAAAATACTTTGATAATTTTTGTTATAATGATACCTTTAATAGAATTGATAATAATAATAATAATTCTAATATTATTAATAATGATAATTTACCTTAATAATATAACGGTAATAATAATAATAATAATAATCTTAATTTTAATATTAATGATGATGACAATAATTATAATTATGATGATAATACTCATTTTAATGATAAGAATATGTAATTGAATTATTATAGTAATACAAATAATTAACTTAACCCTAATAATAATAATAACAATATTGATAATGATAATCATTTTTATAATAATAGTTGTAAATATGATGATAATACTAATATTTAATGATAATAATAATAAATTGTGGTATGATAGTTATAATAATACTTAACTTAATCAATAATAATAATAATATACATTTTTGCAATTATAATCATAATAATAATATTTACTACTTGTATTGGTAATGATAATAACAATTATACTAATTTTAATACTAGCAATAATAACAACAATATTAATAATCAGAATACTAATAATAATTAATAATAATAATAATAACAATAATAATAATAATAATAATAATAATAATAATAATAATAATAATAATAATAATAATAATAATAATAATAATAATAATAGAAATAAAATAAAGATTATACCCTTTGGAAAGCTTTTATAAAAAGATTGCCCCGAACGAGAATCGAACCCGAGACCTCCCGCTCACCCGCACTAACACCTAACCATCACGCTGTCCTTACATATCTAATTTTATTTCTCATCTAAACTCATTTATATTTATTTCTGCTTCCAACATTCTTCTTCCCTCTAACTCGTCTGTAACCAATCCAACCATTTTGATTTTGGATTTTTAAACGTCTAACAGAAATGATTTAAGATGAGGTTTTTGATTATCAAGTTTTGAAAAGAAAAAAAATAAAAAAAATAAAATCAAGACAGCAGAAGCTGTGTTCGACGAAAATAAAAAAAAAAACTAAAAATCGAATCTTGATTTCAAGAATGTTTCAGACTTCGATCCCTACATGAAAAAGATCCTAAATCACTCCAGGAAACTCTTGAAATTATCAATTGGACTTGAATAATAACATATAACTCGAATTTTATCGAAGAACATTGGTTGACTTTTAAAAACCAAATCTTTGACTTCGAAATTCGTAATCAATAAAAGGAATTGGAACTCAAAATTTTGCACAAAGTTTAACTAAATAATTTCTAATAACACTGCATTTTTAGATTTTGATAAATGATTCGACTTTGAGGTATTGGTAAAAAAAAATAAAGAACAGAGCACAGGACAGCAGTTTTTGATTTTTTTGTTTTAAAAACTCGAATTTGCAGTGTATAATTTGTATAATGTTGTTTTGTGAGTAGGTGAATGATCAATGTATTGTCTATAATTGGTTCAACGTGTTTTTATATAGCAATGGCAGTCGAAATTTTTACTCACGAGCAGACAAAATAAGATAAATAATATAGATTAGATAAAGACCTTAAATAGATGAATCTATTAATTTGATAGTAACGCATAATAATTTAGAGTCAAAAAACAAATATAGCTACAGATTGAAAGGTACTGGAAACTAATTTGGATTCCAAAAACTTACGCGTATGATTTCACTAATATAAATAATTAATAATTATATTAATAATAATAATTATTATAATTATAATTAATAACAATACTGATTTATATATATATATATATATATCTGTATTTATCTCAAATATATACATATATCTATATATCTCTATTTGTATTTATATAACACTATTTTTATATATTTCTTTATTTCTTTTTTTTAGATAATAATTAATCTTAATATTAAATATAACTATAAAAATAATAATACTTTTAATGTTATAATATTACAAAATTTTAATAATATAATAGAAATAATAATATTACTAATGATAACAATATGAGATGATAATAATAATATTATTATTGATAATGTTACTAATGATTGTTAATTATAAAGGAAATTTTAATATCTAATATTAATACAAGTAACAATTAAGATATAACAAATTATATGTATTTATGTATATATCTGTATCCGTATATCGAGTATATATTTATATTTGTATAGTAATTATATAAAGAAACATAATAATATAAACATTAACATTTAATATTAATTTTATTATTGATAATGAAACTAATAATAATAATAAAATTAATAATGATAACAATATTAATAACAATACGTGTACATCTCGAGCTTCATATATTTTGTATATTTAACTAACAAGTTTTGGTTATTTTAAGTTATCTTATAATAGTTCAGTAACATATTTAATTTATTATATATAATTATTTACATATATAATCATTTATATATACATTAAAGGTTCGTTAATCGTCGAGAATAGTCAAAGGGTAATTGCATAAATGAAAACACTTCAAAATTTTGAGATTCAATATTACAGACTTTGCTTATCGTGTCGAAATTATATAAAGATTAAGTTTAAATTTGGTCGGAAATTTCCGGGTCGTCACAGGTCAGTGGTAATCTTGAAGTTATAACAAACCTCCCTCATTCGTGGAAGGTGGATTTCAAAAAATAAATAAATAAATAAATAAATAAATAAATAAATAGATAGCCATAAGCCCAGATGCCAGCAACTTATGCACTCAATCCAATGCAAGCCTCTATATATACTTCCATCCTAGACAATGTTGGTTTTTAGGTATCATTTCTTAAATTTTAAATCTTTAATATGATACAATCATTTATTTTCTGTGTATTCGATTACTTTGATTTAATTGTAAAATAGTAAAAAAATCAAGGTAACTACAGTTGTGAAAATTAGTACCACCATCAAACTAAAACTAAAAAAGTGTGTTGCATTTAAGGTACTACTATCAAACTAATATTAAAACTAACACTTTAACAGTAACTGCAGTACCTTATTTGTAAAGTTATAAGGGTTGTATAGGAATTAAGCTACTACATTTTTGTGTATTTGATCATTTTGATAGTGGTGATTGTTTAAGCAATTGATGGTGGTCAAGTGTATAATTAAAACTAAAAATATTGGGTCGGATGTGAGTATCTTCAGTCTTGTAAGTGTTTTGTTGATATTGATTGTAAAACTATAGCCAAATGATGATAAGTTATAGTTTGACTATTTGGACACTTCACCCGTGTGGGTCAAATGGGGGTCAATTGGGTAAGGGAATTGATATGTACACAACCATTTTTTATATGTACACAACCAAATATGCTTTACTGTGTTGTACAGTTCAACATTCAAAGCAGATTGGTTGTGTACATATCAAAATTTAGTTGTGTACATATCATCACCCTTTGGGTAACGATCAAATTAGACACGTCCCATATGTCGAGTAAAGTGAGTTTGAAAGTTTTGTTGTCCTAAAAATGAGTTTTGGTTATATTTTGGTTGAAATGGAAATTTATAACCCATTTGGATCATACACGTCTATTTTGACCCATATGCATAATTTTGAAAAGTGAAAGTTATAAACAAGTCTAAAATGTAATTATATGCTTATGGTATCAATTGGGTCAGCTCAGGTTGGTTTGTTTTAATTTTGCGATATCAACAAAAAAGTTTTACTATATTGGAACAATTGGTAAAATTTGAGAAAGGTTTGGATGGGAAGATAAATGGTACTCATGAGTGTACCATTTATTTGCTTATTACAAACTCAAGCATTTGGTTAATGTTTTAATTGCGTTGTTTTAATTGTAATTTTAGTTGATAATTAGTTGAAGCATCATCAATGGTTCACACATACTCTGTTGGACTAGATACTCGCTGAAGCAGCAAATAACACACGGCCTCGAAATCTATAAGGTTTAAACACATGAAATCTCACATTTCAACAAACTCCATTTTGATTAAACATTATTTATCCAGGTACTGTTTTATTATAACATTATCTAATTATCTATTACCGACCGTTACTAACAAGTAAAAGAAAAACAAACAGTTACTGCTTCAAGTCGCTTATCGCAGACACGACATCAACATCCGGGTTCACTTTCTTCTCGAAAACAGCTGACGCTTTTGACGGTAGCAGCTGCAAAAATTGGTTCTTGAAATGGGTTACAATGGCCCATACAGCTCCCACCACCGATCAAGACCCTTAAAAAGCAACTAACAACTTCCAGACTCATTTATCTCATTTATGACATTTGTAAATTAACTTTTTCATGTTTAATTATATTAAAATATTATCTATTTTAGTTGTTAACAACATGTCTTTATATAAAGTATTAATAATGATTATGTTAATACCTAAAAAATAGTTAAATTTTGTGTTTTTAATGCCCACTCCATGCCATATTATCTTACTTTTTATTTCTAAGTTTAGTAAAGTAAACAAATTTGTTTCTGTAAAAAAGAAAGAAGGCAAGATGGGCGGGTCCAATTTGAAAGGGATTGTTGGCTTAAAGCGGGAACCTTTCGGTTATCTTCCTTTGACAATTTGAGAAAATGACGTTATCATATGGTTCTATAAAAAAGAAAAAATATTGGACTAGGCAAGATGAATTTTTTATATCTGACTCATTTATGTTTCTTTTTTTAAATAACCTAACAAATACTTTATATAAAGTATACAACATTTGGATAATATATAACGCATGGTTAGACTTGCATTTATGGGCTTATTTGTTATCTTTTGCTCAACAACTATATAGCAATATTCTATGATTGTGTCCGTTACTGAAAACTACGCAAATAATATAATGTTTCACATTAAGTACTTACTAACTAATACTTGCTTAGTCCCATAAGGTAGCCCCGCGAATTCGCAGGCATTAATAATAATAATAATAATAATAATAATAATAATAATAATAATAATAATAATAATAATAATAATAATAATAATAATTTTTTGTAAGTTTTAAAACTTTTAAGTTTATTATTATAATAATAATAATAATAATAATAATAATAATAATAATAATAATAATAATAATAATAATAATAATAATAATTTACTTTAATTACTACTGTATTAATTAGTCTTTTTAACAACAATTGGTAATTAGTTTAAGCACATATTTGGGGGTTTCACCAATTATGAACCAATCACCATGTTCTACAATATACTCAATGTGTAACAAGTAGCTAGGAGGTTTTTTGTTTGCAATAATTGAATTATGGGTCCACGTTACATCTTTAACATTGAAAGTCTTGTCCAAATTGAATGAATGCTTCATCAATAAAATGTACGTCGCCGTTAACCGATTACCATAATTTCGATAATTTTCAACAACCCAACTACGTTGCCTCTTGAAATTTTAATTATTTCCACCGTTTTTAGATAGATGTAATTTGTCACATAGGCGTAGCTATGTGCATCTTTATGTGGGCACGTGAGTACATGACCCCAACAAAATAAGTGATACTTTTATAATTTTATTGATTATTGATGGTGACTAGGTATGTATGTATATTGGCTCCCAACAAATAGTCATTTTATATATTTTTAAATTATAGTTGTAGTCCTTTTAATTTTTTAAAAAATGCACTCCGGTGATCGTAAACCTAATGTGAGTTAATTTTGCAATGCACAATATAATTACATCGTTGGTCCTTTACAAGTTTAGCCTAAACATTTTTTTACTTAATCAACTGTTGGCATTAATCAACCGTTAGCATGATATTTCAAGTTACTAACTTTTCCAACGGATTTAAGACATTCAAATTATGACTTTTTGAATTTGAAGGTCTAATCCAAAGTTAATAATTATATTCAATCACAGATCCAATTTTTATTTTTGTAAGGCATGAGAAAAAATGATGAAATTTGGATCTGAATCGACACTTGTGTAATCATCAAGGCGTTGCCTGCCATGTATAACATCAAACCAGTTATCCACTTACATCTTTTGTTCAATTACATATCCACTAATCAATTGAGTGCTAAATTGAATGATAAACCACTGGTTACGACGGAGTTATGATCCCAGGTGGTGCGACTTTCTATTATCAGATAATGCTTAAAACCAAATTATGATGGACTTGATTTTGGTTAGGGTTTTCTTTTTTCAATAATAATTTTAACTTTAATTCAAGTGATGATAGAGTTGATTAGGTGAAACTACAAAAGTTATATTGAATTGAGGAAGAATTATAAGAAAACTATCACTAAACAAGTAAAGAAAAGGTTTAGGGGTTATATTGTAATTTGATACAAACTATAAGGACTAACGATGTAAATATGCCTGCAATGCACATGTAACAAGTTTAATGAACAAGTTAAATGGCGTTAAATTTAGGACTACCTATGTGTTTTTTAAAATAGAGACTACCGATATAATTTTTTTTAAAAGAATTATCAGTATAATTTTGAGTAAATACATGAACAAATAGTATAATTAACTCAAATATAAATATGGTAGTATTTGATAAGTAATTTACTTCAATTTCTTTTATGTTTGGCATGAGGAAATAATAAGTAAACTAGTCTGGTTCGGCCCGCGCGATGCGGCGGGTCATTTCGGCATGCATATTCATATATAATATAGCGTTGTGTACGTACAGAGAGGGGAAACGGCTAATGTGTTAAGGCCAGTTTTAGCTGTCGGTGTTAACGTTTTTGAAAAAGTGTTCGTTTTGAACGTAGTTGGTCTCGTTTTATTTATAAAATTATTTCAAGTTTAACGGTAGTAGCGGCGAAATTTAACTCGCGTCGAATACGGAGATAACGGCCGTAGAAGTTTATGGTGGATGTTTTTTTATTTAAGTTAAAAATTAATATTTACAGTTCGTACCCCTGAAAAAGTGTAAAAGTTGAATTGTTTGGGGGTGGAATGAAATTTTGTAGTGTGAAAGAAAAATGTAAAACTACAATACTTTTGTTTGGGACGACATGAAGTTTCATGTGTTTTAGTATGTAAGAGTTAATAGTTGGTCTCGTTTTATTCATAAAATTATTTCAAGTTTAATTGTAGTAGCGGTGAAATTTAACTCGCGTCGAATACGGAGATAACGGCCGTAGAAGTTTATGGTGGATGTTTTTTGATTTAAGTTAAAAATTAAGATTTACAGTTCGTACCCCTAAAAAGGTGTAAAAGTTGAATAATTTTGGGGGGGGAGTGAAATTTTGTAGTGTGAAAGGAAAGTGTAAAACTACAATTTTTTTGCTTGGGACGACATGAAATTTCATGTGTTTTAAGTTGAATTGTTTTGGTTGGGGGGAATGAAATTTTGTAGTGTGAAAGGAAAGTGTAAAACTACAATTTTTTTGCTTGGGACGACATGAAATTTCATGTTTTTTAAGTTGAATTGTTTTGGTTGGGGGGAATGAAATTTGTAGTGTGAAAGGAAAGTGTAAAACTACAATTTTTTTGCTTGGGACGACATGAAGTTTCATGTGTTTTAGTATGCAAAATTTGTAGTGTGAAAGGAAAGTGTAAAACTACCATTTTTTTGCTTGGGACGACATGAAGTTTCATGTGTTTTAGTATGCAACAAGATTCAATTCAATAATTTAATTAAATACAATTAAATTGTAAGATGAAAAGCAAAGATGTAGATATTGAACTAGAGTAAACCACTTTTTCAAGCAATTAATTTTCAATGCTTATGTGTCGCTTTTGCATAAACCCTTACCCTTTAAAGCGATGAAACTTGGGAAGCAAAAGTCACGACTATACAAATGACACCCTATTTATCTGCCTCATGATGTGTATTTTATATGACCTATGATGATAGATAGATGATAGATATATATTTTATTGACCTTTTAGGTTCTAAAAAATTGGTGTATATTCCATATACTTCAAAAAACTAAAAGTGTTATCAATCAATAGTTATCCTAACTAAACTTATCAAAACGTTTTCTACTACATTGCGTATTTCAGTGAGAGTTTTTGCTACCAACGGGTATTAAGTAAATCCGCCCTTGTGAATATATCACTCATTTATAAATATTTTGCCTTTAAAATTACGTTTGATAAATAATTGAACCTTAATTCGAACTGTAATGATTCAAGTTAGATCCGAGCGCAAAAAAAATAAGAGAGGGTTGGAGTGTTTTTCATGTTTTAAGAACCCTACAACTACCATTCGAAGATATTTATCTTCAAATGAATAATCATTACGTCCAAAAAAACATGGATCCATTCGATCAAGTATTAGTCAATTCACACATTCATACATTCATATTCCTTGAGAGTATTTTACCTTTTGATGTAATATAGACTTATCACAATGATAGTGGCTAACCCTCAACATGAAGTTATGACACTTCTATTTATATTGCTTGAGAACTTAGTGTGATACGCCCTTTACTTATGCATACTTATGCACGATCTTATATTTGTAGGTTGTGCGTCGTTATTACGCATAAACATGTCACGCAAATATGGATGCGCAACTGCACATAAGATCAATAAATTAAATCAAATATGATAGATATTGAGCTGAACTTAAAATATTGTCGTTTAATTAAGCTAGTAAAGCTAATGCAAAATTAAGGAAGATGTTGTCAATGAAGATGGAGAATACTCGACCTCGGGTTTTGCTTCAGACTAAATGGTTGTAGTCGCTTTTTAGTCAATGGATGATTGCTCGGGGGTTCAAGCAATGGAGTTTGATTGTCTTCATATGCTTATGTTTCCTACATTTTAGCATCTCCACATTACATAGTACTAACACTTGATTAAACTATATGATTGGGATTCTCGGTCTTATGTAATGGTGGGCTCTATCTCAGTGTCGTTGTGATGAGCATGATTGATTTTCACTTGGTTAAATGCTTTCTTACAAGTGATTGGCCTTAAGTGGTGATGTGTGATTTTGCTTTGGTTGGCGGGTAGCTACTTCGATTGTGATGTTGATTTGATTATGTTAGCGATAATTGTTTAGGGTGTTGATTGAAATTCAGATTTTGGGGTCTTGGAGTCAGTGTTGGTTGAATGTTGGTTAATAAACTAAATGACAAACTTAAGTATGATAATTAACCAAAGAATATGTTTTGATGATGACACACACATATGCATAAGTGATGACTGACATCTTAACATAAAACACGCAAGGTCACTAATCTATACTTTATCTTGCAAACGACCAAGTCAAACATAGATTAAAGAATGAAATTAAAAGTTCAGCTAAACACACAATCGAGGTACGGTCGACCGCATAGTCAACCGTGAAACCCCAAACTGAATTGCAACGCAATTTTATGAAAACAAGTTGCACGGTCGCCACCACGGTCAACCGCAGTGCGACCGCATGCAGTTTTCTCTGTTACCGATTTTGACCAAATAAAGTTTAACTAGTTCCCGACATCTATAATTTATGAAACCTTTCTCAACATGCTTAGAATAGATGCCCTCTCCATACTCAATTGAGTTTCGGTCATAAAAACACTAATTGTGATTAATTACGCCTAATGACATCTTAATGACAAATTAACCAAGATTAGGCATAACACATAAGTGTTAATCAACAACTTGTGATCTTAATTCTTATCTAGATATCCTTAGTATGATCATCAAGTACCAACACACTTAAGCCAATGTCACTAGAACAATAATTGCTATTAGAAATGACTTAGTGATTAATTAAGGCTAAATAAGGAACAATGCTCTCAAGGTTAACTAGTAATGACTTGTAATCCTAAAACACACTTAGATATATTTAGGATGGTCACCAAGTCCCAACTAGAGATTGCTCTTCCCTTGTGCATGTGTTGGACATTAATGTGTGCTTACACATTAATCAAGCAATATGTTATATTGCAATTGAACTTGTTAAAAGCTTGAATTATAAGTTGTGCAAGTATCTATATGATTGATCCTAGAATAACTATCTCTTGTTATGTGAGTAATACTTGTTACTTGATAATATGCTTAATACTCATAAATTTGTCAACTTGATTAATATGTTTGCTATGAGCTTGCTAGTTAGGATTCAAGTAACTAACATACTCCAATAGATTAAGTGTAAAATGGTTCACAATGAAATTATAGTCAATTGTCTATTTGATCTAGTCTAAGTAACTAAGTGTGATTGCTTATTCAAGTATGACTTAACTTTGATGTCTTTACATACTTCGTGATTATCTTATAAAGACATCATTCAATTAATCTCTACCTAAACCCAAATGAAACATGACTTGTGATTAATTGAAACTAGGAAGTTAATGACATAGTGATTAGTCTTTAGAATTAAACTAAAGGCATTAATGTGACTAACTAAGTCTTGATCAAACTGAGATTTCCCAAAATATCAATCAAGATACTTCTCCAAGAATGTTGGGTTTACCACTTTTGGAATGTGAAGTCACTTTCATGCAATAAGACCAAATCTCACACACTTAATGCATATAGTACTTGTATAGGATGTTTGGTTTCTTTTGCAGGTGCTAGAAGGAGTAAAGGTGCCAAAATGTGGTGTTCAAATTTGAGTCAAACGGCTATACAACGGATACTAAATTTGGACTGGAGCACGCACGGTCAAACCACGATCGACCGTGATGGCAACCGTGTGTCAACGGATACTTTTTGAATCCCACTATAAAAGGCAAACATTAAGGAGCATTTGAAGCTGACCCTCTTGCATATTTCAAAGGCTTATTTCCAGAGATCACAAGGGCTCTAATTACTACTCAAATGTGATCAAGCAAAAGAAGATTCTATGATCTTAGAGATATAGAATTTGGTTGTTGTAAACTTACTAATCAAAATCATTAATCTTGTGAGTTTACTTAGTGTAATATATGTTCTAGTATTGTCTTAGGATCATCATTGCAAAGTGTATAAGTCTTGTAACTTCAATTAGTAGAAGCATAGGCTAGCTTATTGATCTACTTCCTTAAATGGACTTAGGAAGTTGATTAATCTTATTTAGAGATTAATACTTGTCCAAGGTGAAGACAAGTTGATCTAGGTTGGAGTTGATCTTTCAAATGGATAGAAAGATTAGGTTTGTTATCTACCAAAGAAGTTGAAGACTTGTAAATCGGATCTCCACCGAGTTTGGAGAAAAGTGCTTAGTGAAGCAACAAATCCCGATTAGTGTAATCGACGAGTGGATTAAGGTGGATTAGTTAACATCCACCCGAACCACTATAAATCCTTGTTTCTATGTTCTTTACATTACTTCATTTATCATTTTGAACATATACACTACACACACCAAGTTTGAGTTGAATTGGTTGATCAAAGTTAATTGAATTTGTTGATCAATTGAAAAAGTGTTAAAAACGTATTAAGTAACTATTCACCCCCTCTAGTTACTTACAATTGGTATCAGAGCGGTTGCTCAAATCATTGCTCTATAAACGATTGCGAAAGCGTCAAAATTCGTTTTGTGCAAAAACTTGAGTCAACGATTCTCGGATCAACTCAAACTATGGGATACTTGGAAGAATTGGTGAAAGAAGCACCAATCTTTGATAAGATGAATATTGATGTGTGGAAATTAAGATTTGAGTCTTATCTCAAATCCAAGGATTACTACTCGTGGAGAATAGTCAAAGTAGGAGACTTTGTACCACAAGTGTAGTGACCCGAACTTTTCCATATTTATATATATTAAATGAAATTGATATTTACATGATTAAGTGTTTCCAACATGTTAAGCAATCAAACTTGTTAAGACTTAATTAATTGAAATAGGTTTCATATAGACAATTGACCACCCAAGTTGACCGGTGATTCACGAACGTCAAAACCTGTAAAAACTATATGATGTCATATATATGGATATATATATATATATATATATATATATATATATATATATATATATATATATATATATATATATATATATAGTTAACATGATATTATGATAAGTAAAAATATAATTAAGTATATTAACAATGAACTACATATGTAAAAATAAGACTACTAACTTAATGATTTCGAAACGAGGCATATATGTAACGATTATCGTTGTAACGACATTTAATTGTATATATATCATATTAAGATATATTAATACATCATAATATCATGATAATGTAATAATTTAACATCTCTTAAGATATAATAAACAATGGGTTAACAACACTTAACAGGATCGTTAACCTAAAGGCTTCAAAACAACATTTACATGTAACGACTAACGATGACTTAACGGCTCAGTTAAAATGTATATACATGTAGTGTTTTAATATGTATTCATACACTTTTTAAAGACTTCAAGACACTTATCAAAATACTTCTACTTAACAAAAATGCTTACAATTACATCCTCGTTCAGTTTCATCAACAATTCTACTCGTATGCACCCGTATTCGTACTCGTACAATACACAGCTTTTAGATGTATGTACTATTGGTATATACACTCCAATGATCAGCTCTTAGCAGCACATGTGAGTCACCTAACACATGTGGGAACCATCATTTGGCAACTAGCATGAAATATCTCATAAAATTACAAAAATATTAGTAATCATTCATGACTTATTTACATGTAAACAAAATTACACATCCTTTATATCTAATCCATATACCAACGACCAAAAATACCTAAAAACACTTTCATTCTTCAAATTTCTTCATCTAATTCATCTCTCTCAAGTTCTATCTTCAAGTTCTAAGTGTTCTTCATAAATTCTATAAGTTCTAGTTTCATAAAATCAAGAATACTTCCAAGTTTGCTAGCTTACTTCCAATCTTGTAAAGTGATCATCCAACCTCAAGAAATATTTCTTATTTATAGTAAGATATCTTTCTAATATAAGGTAATACTCATATTCAAACTTTGATTCAATTTCTATAACTATAACAATCTTATTTCGAGTGGAAATCTTACTTGAACTTGTTTTTGTGTCATGATTCTGCTTCAAGAACTTTCAAGCCATCCAAGGATCCTTTGAAGCTAGATATATTTTTATCATTTCCAGTAGGTTTACCTACTAAAATTAAGGTAGTAATGATGTTCAAAACATCATTCAATTTATACATATAAAACTATCTTATTCGAAGATTTAAACTTGTAATCACTAGAACATAGTTTAGTTAATTCTAAACTTGTTCACAAATAAAGTTAATCCTTCTAAATTGACTTTTAAAATCAACTAAACACATGTTCTATATCTATATGATATGCTAACTTAATGATTTAAAACTTGGAAACACGAAAAATACCGTAAAATCGGACATACGCCGTCGTAGTAACACCTCGGGCTGTTTTGGGTTTGATAATTAAAAACTATGATAAACTTTTATTTAAAAGTTGTTCTTCTGGGAAAATGATTTTTATTATGAACATGAAACTATATCCAAAAATCATGGTTAAACTCAAAGTGGAAGTATGTTTTCCAAAATGGTCATCTAGACGTCGTTCTTTCGACTGAAATGACTACCTTTACAAAAATGACTTGTAACCTCTATTTCTGACTATA
Organism: Rutidosis leptorrhynchoides; assembly: GCF_046630445.1. Lineage (NCBI taxonomy): Eukaryota > Viridiplantae > Streptophyta > Magnoliopsida > Asterales > Asteraceae > Rutidosis > Rutidosis leptorrhynchoides. The sequence goes on from NC_092340.1 coordinate 5,256,853, forward strand.
AACTTTTACTTTTTCTATATAGATTCATAAACTTAAGTTCATTATGAAACCATAGCAATTGGATTCACTCAAAACAGATTTAAAACGAAGAAGTTATGGGTAAAACAAGATTGGATATTTTTGCTTGTTGTAGCTACGTGAAAATTGGTAACAAATCTATATTAATCATATCCTAGCTAACTCATATTGTATTATACATGTATTCTAATATATTATGTAATCTTGGGATACCATAGACATGTATGCAAATGTTTTGACATATCATATCGACACATGTATATATGTTATTTGGAACAACCATAGACACTCTATATGCAGTAATGTTGGAGTTAGCTATACAGGGTTGAGGTTGATTCCAAAAATATATATACTTTGAGTTGTGATCTAGACTGAGAGGTGTATACACTGGGTCGTGGATTGATCCAAGATAATATATATCGATTTATTTCTGTACATCTAACTATGGACAAGTAGTTGTAGGTTACTAACGAGGACAGCTGACTTAATAAACTTAAAACAGTAAAACGTATTAAAAAAGTTATAAATATATTTTGAACATACTTTGATATATATGTACATATTTGTTATAGGTTCGTGAATCGACCAGTGGCCAAGTCTTACTTCCCGACGAAGTAAAAATTTGTGAAAGTGAGTTATAGTCCCACTTTTAAAATTTAATATTTTGGGATGAGAATACATGCAATTTTATAAATATTTTACGAAATAGACACAAGTAAATGAAACTACTTTATATGGGTGAATGATCGAAGCCGAATATGCCCCTTTTAGCTTGGTAGCCTAAGAATTTGAGAACAGACCCCCAAATTGACGCGAATCCTAAAGATAGATCTATCGGGCCCAACAAGCCCCATTCTGGAATTTGGAATGCTTTAGTACTTCGATTTTATTATATCTGATGGGTATCCCGGAATGATGGGGATATTCTATATGCATCTTGTTAATGTTGGTTACCAGGTGTTCACCGTATGAATGATTTTTATCTCTATGTATGGGATGTATTGAAATTTGAAATCTTGTGGTCTATTTTTATGATTTGATAATATATAGGTTAAACCTATAACTCACCAACATTTTTGTTGATATTTTTAAGCATGTTTATTCTCAGGTGATTATTAAGAGCTTCCGCTGTTGCATACTAAAATAAGGACAAGATTTGGAGTCCATGCTTGTATGATATTGTGTAAAAACTGCATTCAAGAAACCTATTTTTGATGTAATATATTCTTAATGTAAACCATTATGTAATGGTCGTGTGTAAACGGTATATTTTAGATTATCATTATTTGATAATCTATGTAATGCTTTTAAACCTTTATCGATAAAATAAAGGTTATGGTTGTTTTAAAAATGAATGCAGTCTTTGAAAAACGTCTCATATAGAGGTCAAAACCTCGCGACGAAATCAATTAATATGGAACGTTTATAATCAATATTGTGATGACCCAGAAATTTCGACTAAATTTAAACTTAATCTTTGTATGATTAACATTTCCGACACGATAAGCAAAGTCTGTAAAACTGAATCTCAAAATTTTTGAATTACTTTTATATATTTAAATACCCTTCGGTTGTTTTCGATGATTCGCGAACAATTATATGTAAATAGATACATATATACTATAACATGAAAAGGTAACAATGTATTAATTGTTTGATACCGTACATTAAACTTATTGGTTTAAATATCTATTCGAATGTATATGATAAGTTGAAATATTTATTATTAAAATTTATTTATAAATAACTTCCAATGTGTATTTAAAAATTGATTTATGTATATTAAAAAGATATATACATATATATAATAAACGATAGTAACATTCGTTTATTGATTCAATTGATATTTAGTTAAGTTAACTAAAGCGTTTAAGATGAACCAGTTAAACACTAATTTGTTACAGTGTTTTCAAATTGCCACATTACTCAAAATGCTACAGTGTTTTCGAAAATCACTATTTGCTACAGTGAAATTGACTTTGCTACAGTGAATTGCTACAGTGAATAGCGAGACGATGATTTATAGAAGTAAATGACCAAAACACTCGAAAGTTTAAGATACACTTTGAGTGATATAATTAAGGGATAATTTAAGGCTATATTTTGACAAAGGTACGTGTCACGAAATGTAAAATGCAAGTTTTCTAAGCGTACGAAAATGCGTTCGAGAAACCGAAACCGGGACATAAGTCGAGTGATGACGTACGACTTATCGGAACAAAAATTACAAGTCTACTATGCACAAGAATAAAATATAATATATAAATAATTATATTAATTATTTATATATTTATATTTATTTTATATTATGTCGACATGCTAGGAGCCAAAACAATGTGAGCTGTCCCTGGTCCTCATGCGAGTCGCATGGCCAGAAGGCCATTTCCATGCGAGTCGCATGACTCCAGATTTCAGGCCAGGTTCTATAAATTGCAACATTTTCTGCCGAGTAAAGAAAGAAAAAAAAACACACACATACATATTACTCCGTATTTATTTTATTTATTATTTATATTATTATTATTATTATTATTATTATTATTATTATTAATAAGATTATTATTAATCTTATTATTTTTTTATTATTATTAGTGTTATTATTTTTGCGATACAAAAATAATAATGTACATCAAATATTACGACGGAGTGCTGTCCAAGTAATTTTCAAAATGAGTTTTCGAGCAAGCTAGAGCTAAGGAAATTATGGGTTATTGCCAAGGAGGTTATGGGTAATGTTCGGGGGTATTTTTTTTCTGAATCAAACCTCGTGTTTATCATCTCCGATGCGTCTACGTGCTTTCCTGCAATATTGTATATCAATATTAAACAGTGAGTTCATTTGATTCCCTTTTACTCTTTATATTTTTGGGACTGAGAATACATGCGCTATTTTTACAACTGCTTTATTAAATGCTTTTGAAATATATTTTTAACTGCGAATACATGCAAATGCTTTATTAACCGATATACAATATTTATATGCGTGAGTTTCATAAGATCCCTTTTACTCTCTACATTTTTGGGCTGAGAATACATGCAAATGCTTTATTAACCGATATACAATATTTATATGCGTGAGTTTCATTGATCCCTTTTTAATTGCTTTTGCAATATATTTTTGGGCTGAGAATACATGCACTTTATTTTAAACGCAATGGATACAAGTACATACTAAATTCTACACTGAGTTTGAACCGAAAATCCCTTAACTTTGGTAACTAGTAACTGCCAGTTATAAGAACTGGTGGGCGCGAGTAGTAGTATATGGATCCATAGGGCTTGACATCCCCGTTCGAGCTAGAGCGCTAGCCTTTTAACGGACGTATGCTATTTGAGAAGCGTACACGTTGGTTTGCGTGTATTATTAAGATGATTATACAGAGGGTACAAATTATATAAACGTTAAAGTTTAGTTACCAGGGTGCTCAATTTTGTAGAACCGATTGATAAACGTTTCGGATGAAACAACTGAAATCTTGTGGTCCACCTTTTATTTAAAACATAATGATAAACGTTTTGAATGAAACAACTGAACTTTTGTAATCCACATTGATATACGGATTATGTGTAATATTAAAACTATGAACTCACCAACCTTTGTGTTGACACTTGAAGCATGTTTATTCTAAGGTTTCTAGAAGTCTTCCGCTGTTTGCTCATACGTGATACAAGTTATGTGCTTGGAGTCATACATGCTATATACAAGAAACTTGCATTCATCAAACCATTACCATGTATCTTATTTTGACTGTATTGTCAACAGATGTATTATTGTAAACCATTTAAATGGTGATTGTCTATACGTAGGAATCATCAGATGTAAAAAAAACCTGGAATTTATATATTCATTTATGAAATACCTTTTCAAACGAATGTAATGTTACAAAACGTATCACATAGAGGTCAAATACCTCGCAATGAAATCAATGAATGACGTGTTCGTCCATATGGATTTGGAGCGATCGTCACAAATATGAACGGGACATTTCAGTTAGTATCCGAGCGTTGGTCTTAGAGAACCAGAAATTTGCATTAGTGTGTCTTATCGAGTTTGTTAGGATACATTAGTGAGTCTGGACTTCGACCGTGTTTTCTTTAAAAACGATTGCTTAACACTTTTGTTGAAAACTATATATTATTAACATGTAAATATTATGTGATATATTAACTTCTTAATGTGTTTGATATTGTGTGATAGATGTCTACCACTAGTACAAATCCCATAGACTCACATAATAATAATGAAGAGTCGAATATAATTTGGGAAGATTCACAAATTCCCTAAGAGGAACCGGAAGAAGATGAACCGGAAGAAGAGGAACCGGAAGAAGAGGCACCAGAAGAAGAGGAATCAGAAGAGGAGGAACCAGAAGAAGAAGAGGTTCCGAGGAAGAAATATTGATACCTATAGTAAATCGATTAAATAAAAGAAAATTCTCAACCAACGGACCAAAGTTAATAATGGTCAATGGTGTTTCCGCCGAGGAAGCAAAATATTGGGAAGATTATCAATTTTTCGATGAATCGGATCCCGATGAGGATTCCGATGATGTTATAGAAATTACCTCGACCCAATTTAATAAAGCGAAAGAAAATAATAAGGGAAAAGGTATAAAAATAGAGAAACCCGATTCCAACCCCGATGAACTTTATATGTATCGGCAACAACCATATTTCCTAAAATGTAACAATGACTCGGGAACCTCTAAACCACCAGGTTTTTCTAAACCATTGTGGAAAACGACGGCTCGTATTAGAGGAACACCATATATTCCTAGAAAATTAGGAAAACGAACCAAGTCCGAAAAAGAAGAAACCAGTGATTCAGATTAGAGGGTTGTAATCATGTTGTGTATTATATGTATTGTAGTGTGCTTGTACTTTTATGTTCTATGTAAAAATTGCTTGTATTGTTTGTTAATTATCTTTTACGAATCTAATCTTTGTCTATTTTACAGTATAAAAACAAAATGGACGTTAAGGGTAGACAACCGAATATTTTAGAAGATCTACCAGAGGATATGATTGAGGAAATCTTGTCTAGAGTCGGTCAGAATTCATCAGCACAATTAATTATGGCAAAATTAACTTGTCAAACATTTGAAAGACTTTCCAAAAATGCCTTAGTTTATAAAAGGCTTTCCTTTGATAGGTGGGGTATATCACATTGGAGAGACCGTAAGTTACGCCGTGTTTTCTTTAAAGCGTTAAATGCGGGGAACCCAAATGCAATTTTACGCTACGGGTTAAGAACCTATTTTGACTCAACATATCCCAACATAGGATTTCATGAATTAGAAAGAGCTTCTAACATGCAACATAAAGAAGCATGTTATGCTTACGGGTTAGTGATGTTCGCTTCTTACCAAAGTGAGAAAAAGAACATCGGATTGCAGCTTTTAAATAAAACCTTCCCACAAGTGACGGATTCAGTAGTTGGGGTGAGAAACAAGGTTTTTAGATTATTACGGAGCTGTTGGACATTACGAAACCCTCGTCCTTTTGACGACATTACAACATGCTGGCTAGCCAATGGTCATAACGGTTATTTTTCACAAGACCGAGGATGCGAAGTCGTCTTAGTAAAACCAGAATGCATGACTTGTTTCTGGACTTATGAATTACGTGTCTTTATTTCCTTTGCTGAACAACTTGCGTATTAACTAGATTTATCTCCAAAACTGTCCTGTATCAAAGTGTACTATATTTCATGTTATATGTAATATAGCGATGTTGTAAGTTTGAAGAATATTTATATGTGATATATTATTATAATCAGTTTTTCATATGGAATTGTAGTAGTTGAATTGTATATTAGCTACTAAGTATGAACTTAACGGTTAGGTAGTACCCGAATTTAAACTTATAAAACGCTAATATGAAGAAAAAGCTTTTATAAATGAGTTCATATTATGCTACGAAATACTATTGACTACTCTTAAATTCTATATGATTAACTCAATTCTTTTGGCTATTTTTGAAGGAAATGGCACCGGCGATTCGTCAGAATTTGAACATGAGCGAGGAAGACTTCCGTGTTTTCCTTGCAGCAAACATAGCCGTAGTACAGGCTGCGATGCAAAATAACAATAACTCTGGATCTAGCAGTGGAACTAATTCCACAAGAAATCGTGTAGGATGCTCCTACAAAGAATTCACTGCCTGCAAACCTTTGGAATTTGATGGAACTGAAGGACCAATTGGATTGAAACGGTGAACTGAGAAAGTTGAATCGGTGTTTGCCATAAGTAAGTGTACCGAAGAGGATAAAGTTAAGTACGCTACGCATACCTTCACAGGTACTACGTTAACGTGGTGGAATACCTATCTTGAACAGGTAGGACAAAATGCTGCTTACGCACTACCGTGGTCGGCATTCAAGCAATTGATGAACGAGCAGTACCGTCCTAGAAAGGAAGTCAATAAGCTCAAGGTAGAGCTTAGAGAGTTACAAACACAAGGGTTCGACATTACCACATATGAACGACGATTCACAGAGTTATGCCTATTATGTCCAGGAACGTTCGAAGATGAAGAAGAGAAGATCGACGAGTTTATAAAAGGGTTACCAGTAAGGATTCAAGAAGATGTGAGTTCACACGAGCCCGCTTCCATACAAAAGGCAAGTCGAATGGCTCATAAACTCATAAATCAGATTGAGGGAAGAATTAAAGAGCAGGCGGCTGAAGAAGCCAACACGAAACAACTCAAGAGAAAGTGGGAAGAAACCAGTGACAAGGGTCACCAATACAACAACAACAACAACAATTACAACCACAACCGCAACAATAATCGCAGCAATAACCGCAATCCCAACAATAACTACAACAAACGTCCCAACAACAACAACAACCGTTCCAACAACGATAACAATCCCAACAACAACCTCAATAACAACAACGGCAACAAAAACCAAAAATGCCAAAGGTGTGAAGAGTACCACCAGAATGGGTTCTGCACGACATTTTGCATCAAGTGTAAAAGAACTGGCCATGGTGCGAAAAAGTGTGAGGTCTACGGACCAAAGTTTAATAGAACTAAAGGAACAAATAGTGGTGAAACAAGTAATGCCGCCTTAGTTTGTTATGGATGTGGAAAACCGGGCCACATTAGAAGTAATTGCCCGAATCAGGGGAATACTAATGGGCAGGGCCGCGGAAGAGTTTTCAACATTAATACGGCAGAAGCGCAGGAAGACCCAGAGCTTGTTACGGGTACGTTTCTTATTGATAATAAATCTGCTTATATTTTATTTGATTCGGGTGCGGATAGAAGCTATATAAATAGAGATTTTTGTGCTAAGTTAAGTTGCCCATTGACGCCTTTGGATAGTAAATTTTTACTCGAATTAGCAAACGGTAAATTAATTTCAGCAGATAATATATGTCGGGATAGATAAATTAAACTGGGGGATGAAACGTTTAAAATTGATTTAATACCAGTCGAGTTAGGGAGTTTTGTTGTAATAATTGGCATGGACTGGTTGAACAAGGTGAGAGTAGAGGTCGTTTGTTACAAAAATGCGATTCGCATTATGCGTGAAAAAGGAAAACCTTCAATGGTGTACGGAGAAAAGAACAACGCAAAATTAAATCTTATTAGTAGTTTGAAGGCGCAGAAACTAATAAGAAAAGGTTGTTACGTAATTCTAGCACGCATCAAGGAAGTTAAACCTGAAGAAAAGAACATCAGTGATGTTCCCGTCGCAAAAGAATTTCTCGATGTATTTCTGAAAGAATTACCGAGATTACCCCCACATCGATCCGTTGAATTTCAAATAGACCTTGTACTAGGAGCTGCACCAATAGCTCGTACTCCATACAGACTCGCACCCAGCAAAATGAAAGAATTACAAAGTCAATTACAGGAATTGTTAGAGCGTGGTTTTATTCGACCAAGTACATCACCATGGGGAGCTCCTGTTCTGTTTGTCAAGAAGAAAGATGGTACATTCAGGTTGTGTATCGACTACCGAGAGTTGAACAAACTTACCATCAAGAACCGTTACCCATTACCTAGAATCGACGATTTATTTGATCAACTACAAGGCTCGTAGGTTTATTCGAAGATTGATTTACGTTCTGGGTATCACCAAATGCGGGTGAAGGAGGATGACATTCCGAAGACTGCTTTTAGGACGCGTTACGGTCATTACGAGTTTATGGTTATGCCGTTTGGATTGACTAACACACCAGCTGTGTTCAAGGACCTCATGAACCAAGTGTGTGGGCCATATCTTGACAAGTTTGTCATTGTTTTCATTGATGACATACTTATTTACTCGAAGAATGATCAAGAGCACGAAGAACATTTGAGAAAAGTGCTAGAGTTGCTAAGAAAAGAAAAACTGTACGCTAAGTTTTCAAAGTGTGCATTTTGGTTAGAAGAAGTTCAATTCCTCGGTCATATAGTGAATAAAGAAGGTATTCAGGTGGATCCAGCAAAGATTGAAACCGTTGAAAAGTGGGAAACCCTAAAAACCCCGAAACACATATGCCAATTTTTAGGGCTACCTGGTTACTACAGAAGGTTCATCCAAGATTTTTCCAAAATAGCAAAACCCTTGACTGCATTAACGCATAAAGGGAAGAAATTTGAATGGAAGGATGAACAAGAAAAAGCGTTTCAATTGTTGAAGAAAAAGTTAACTACGGCACCTATATTGTCATTACATGAAGGGAATGATGATTTTGTGATATATTGTGATGCCTCAAAGCAAGGTCTCGGTTGTGTATTAATGCAACGAACGAAAGTAATTGCTTATGCGTCTAGACAATTGATGATTCACGAGCAGAATTATACGACGCATGATTTGGAATTAGGCGCGGTTGTTTTTGTATTAAAGACTTGGAGGCACTACTTATATGGGGTCAAAAGTATTATATATACCGACCACAAAAGTCTTCAACACATATTTAATCAGAAACAACTGAACATGAGGCAGCGCAGATGGATTGAATTATTGAATGATTACGACTTTGAGATTCGTTACCACCCGGGGAAGGCAAATGTGGTAGCCGACGCCTTAAGCAGAAAGGATAGAGAACCTATTCGAGTAAAAGCTATGAATATAGTGATTCACACTAACCTTACTACTCAAATAAAGGAGGCGCAACAAGGAGTTTTAAAAGAGGGAAACTTAAGGGATGAAATACCCAAAGGATTGGAGAAGCATCTTAATATTCAGGAAGACGGAACCCGGTATAGGTCTGAAAGAATTTGGGTACTAAAATTTGGAGATATGAGAGAACTGGTACTTAGAGTAGCTCATAAAACCAGATACTCAATACATCCTAGAAAGGGAAAGATGTACAAGGATCTTAAGAAACATTTTTGGTGGCCGAGTATGAAAGCCGATGTTGCTAAATACGTAGGAGAATGTTTGACGTGTTCTAAGGTCAAAGATGAGCATCAGAAACCATCAGGTCTACTTCAACAACCCGAAATCCCGAAATGGAAATGGGAAAACATTACCATGGATTTCATCACTAAATTGCCAAGGACTGCAAGTGGTTTTGATACTATTTGGGTAATAGCTGATCGTCTCACCAAATCAGCACACTTCCTGCCAATAAGAGAAGATGACAAGATGGAGAAGTTAACACGACTGTATTTGAAGGAAGTCATCTCCAGACATGGAATACCAATCTCTATTATCTCTGATAGGGATGGCAGATTTATTTCAAGATTCTGGCAGACATTACAGCAAGCATTAGGAACTCGTCTAGATATGAGTACTACCTATCATCCACAAACTGATGGGCAGAGCGAAAGGATGATACAAACGCTTGAAGACATGCTACGAGCATGTGTTATTGATTTCAGAAACAGTTGGGATAGACACCTTCCGTTAGCAGAATTTTCCTACAACGGCAGCTACCATTCAAGCATTGAGATGGCGCCCTTTGAAGCACTTTATGGTATAAAGTGCAGGTCTCCGATTTGTTGGAGTGAAGTGGGGGATAGACAGATTACGGATCCGGAGATAATACAAGAAACTACCGAGAAGATTATCCAAATTCAACAACGGTTGAAAACCGCCCAAAGTCGACAAAAGAGCTACGCTGACATTAAAAGAAAAGATATAGAATTTGAAATTGGAGAGATGGTCATGCTTAAAGTTGCACCTTGGAAAGGCGTTGTTCGATTTGGTAAACGAGGAAAATTAAATCCAAGGTATATTGGACCATTCAAGATTATTGATCGTGTCAGACCAGTAGCTTACCAACTTGAGTTACCTCAACAACTCATGGCTGTACATAACACTTTCCATGTCTCGAATTTGAAGAAATGTTTTGCTAAAGAAGATCTCACTATTCCTTTAGACGAAATTCAAATCAACGAAAAACTTCAATTTATCGAAGAACCCATCGAAATAATGGATTATGAGGTTAAAAGACTTAAGCAAAACAAGATACCAATTGTTAAGGTTCGATGGAATGCTCGTAGAGGACCCGAGTTCACCTGGAAACGAGAAGATCAGATGAAGAAGAAATACCCGCACTTATTTCCAGAAGATACAACACCTCCAACTACTTAAAATTTCGGGACGAAATTTATTTAATGGGTAGGTACTGTAGTGACCCAAACTTTTCCATGTTTATATATATTAAATGAAATTGATATTTACATGATTAAGTGTTTCCAACATGTTAAGCAATCAAACTTGTTAAGACTTGATTAATTGAAATAGGTTTCATATAGACAATTGACCACCCAAGTTGACCGGTGATTCACGAACGTTAAAACTTGTAAAAACTATATGATGTCATATATATGGATATATATATATATATATATATATATATATATATATATATATATATATATATATATATATATATATATATATATATAGTTAACATGATATTTTTATAAGTAAAAATATCATTAAGTATATTAACAATGAACTACATATGTAAAAACAAGACTACTAACTTAATGATTTCGAAACGAGGCATATATGTAACGATTATCGTTGTAACGACATTTAATTGTATATATATCATATTAAGATATATTAATACATCATAATATCATTATAATGTAATAATTTAACATCTCTTTAGATATAATAAACAATGGGTTAACAACACTTAACAGGATCGTTAACCTAAAGGCTTCAAAACAACATTTACATGTAACGACTAACGATGACTTAACGACTCTGTTAAAATGTATATACATGTAGTGTTTTAATATGTATTCATACACTTTTGAAAGAATTCAAGACACTTATCAAAATACTTCTACTTAACAAAAATGCTTACAATTACATCCTCGTTCAGTTTCATCAATAATTCTACTCGTATGCACCCGTATTCGTACTCGTACAATACACAGCTTTTAGATGTATGTACTATTGGTATATACACTCCAATGATCAGCTCTTAGCAGCCCATGTGAGTCACCTAACACATGTGGGAACCATCATTTGGCAACTAGCATGAAATATCTCATAAAATTACAAAAATATTAGTAATCATTCATGACCTATTTACATGTAAACAAAATTACACATCCTTTATATCTAATCCATATACCAACGACCAAAAACACCTAAAAACACTTTCATTCATCAATTTTCTTCATCTAATTCATCTCTCTCAAGTTCTATCTTCAAGTTCTAAGTGTTCTTCATAAATTCTATAAGTTCTAGTTTCATAAAATCAAGAATACTTCCAAGTTTGCTAGCTTACTTCCAATCTTATAAAGTGATCATCCAACCTCAAGAAATCTTTCTTATTTACAGTAATATATCTTTCTAATATAAGGTAATACTCATATTCAAACTTTGATTCAATTTCTATAACTATAACAATCTTATTTCGAGTGGAAATCTTACTTGAACTTTTTTTGTGTCATGATTCTGCTTCAAGAACTTTCAAGCCATCCAAGGATCCTTTGAAGCTAGATCTATTTTTCTTATTTCCAGTAGGTTTACCTAATAAAATTAAGGTAGTAATTATGTTCATAACATCATTCGATTCATACATATAAAACTATCTTATTCGAAGATTTAAACTTGTAATCACTAGAACATAGTTTAGTTAATTCTAAACTTGTTCACAAATAAAGTTAATCCTTCTAATTTGACTTCTAAAATCAAATAAACACATGTTCTATATCTATATGATATGCTAACTTAATGATTTAAAACTTGGAAACACGAAAAATACCGTAAAACCGGACATATGCCGTCGTAGTAACACTGCGGGCTGTTTTGGGTTTGATAATTAAAAACTATGATAAACTTTGATTTAAAAGTTGTTCTTCTGGGAAAATGATTTTTACTATGAACATGAAACTATATCCAAAAATCATGGTTAAACTCAAAGTGGAAGTATGTTTTCCAAAATGGTCATCTAGACGTCGTTCTTTCGACTGAAATGAATACCTTTACAAAAACGACTTGTAACCTCTATTTCTGACTATAAACTTATACTTTTTCTGTATAGATTCATAAACTTAAGTTCAATATGAAACCATAGCAATTGGATTCACTCAAAACGGATTTAAAACGAAGAAGTTATGGGTAAAACAAGATTGGATATTTTTGCTTGTTGTAGCTACGTGAAAATTGGTAACAAATCTATATTAATCATATCCTATCTAACTCATATTGTATTATACATGTATTCTAATATATTATGTAATCTTGAGATACCATAGACACGTATGCAAATATTTTGACATATCATATCGACCCATGTATATATGTTATTTGGAACAACCATAGACACTCTATATGCAGTAATGTTGGAGTTAGCTATACAGGGTTGAGGTTGATTCCAAAAATATATATACTTTGAGTTGTGATCTAGCCTGAGAAGTGTATACACTGGGTCGTGGATTGATCCAAGATAATATATATCGATTTATTTCTGTACATCTAACTATGGACAACTAGTTGTAGGTTACTAACGAGGACAGCTGACTTAATAAACTTAAAACAGTAAAACGTATTAAAAAAGTTATAAATATATTTTGAACATACTTTGATATATATGTACATATTTGTTATAGGTTCGTGAATCGACCAGTGGCCAAGTCTTACTTCCCGACGAAGTAAAAATCTGTGAAAGTGAGTTATAGTCCCACTTTTAAAATCTAATATTTTGGGATGAGAATACATGCAATTTTATAAATATTTTACGAAATAGACACAAGTAAATGAAACTACTTTATATGGGTGAATGATCGAAGCCGAATATGCCCCTTTTTAGCTTGGTAGCCTAAGAATTTGGGAACAGACCCCCAAATTGACGCGAATCCTAAAGATAGATCTATCGGGCCCATCAAGCCCCATTCTGGAATTTGGAATGTTTTAGTACTTCGATTTTATCATGTCCGATGGGTGTTCTAGAATGATGGGGATATTCTATATGCATCTTGTTAATGTCGGTTACCAGGTGTTCACCGTATGAATGATTTTTATCTCTATGTATGGGATGTATTGAAATATGAAATCTTGTGGTTTATTTTTATGATTTGATAATATATAGGTTAAACCTATAACTCACCAACATTTTTGTTGACGTTTTTAAGCATGTTTATTCTCAGGTGATTATTAAGAGCTTTCGCTGTTTCATACTAAAATAAGGACAAGATTTGGAGTCCATGCTTGTATGATATTGTGTAAAAACTTCATTCAAGAAACTTATTTTTGATGTAATATATTCTTAATGTAAACCCTTATGTAATGGTCGTGTGTAAACGGTATATTTTAGATTATCATTATTTGATAATCTATGTAATGCTTTTTAAACCTTTATCGATAAAATAAAGGTTATGGTTGTTTTAAAAATGAATGCAGTCTTTGAAAAACGTCTCATATAGAGGTCAAAACCTCGCGACAAAATCAATTAATATGGAACGTTTATAATCAATATGAACTAGACATTTCAACAAGCTAGTTCAACACTAGTGAATTCAACATTTCAAAACAATGATGTCTTGAAACAATTCGATGCAATTTCACTACTTCATAGAATTCTTCCTAGTGAAGAAAGATTAAAGATAATTTCATGTGAAAGTGCAAAGGAATGTTGGGATTCACTATGTTCACAAGAAGAAGAAAACTCTAGGAGTTTAAAGGGTAAAGGAATGGGGAAGGATTTGGAAAAGGTTGGTAACTCTCAAGCAAAAGGTTTGAATGGAAATGAATACTTTTGCCTCATGAGCTCTTGGAATGATTTGGATCAAGATGGTCAAAGTGAAGAAGAGGTTGAATCTCCTTTCACAAAAGATGATGTCTCAAGCATGGATTGCAATGAGGTAATGTATTCTATCCTTCTAATTATGAAGAATTGTTAGATGATTACAAGACTATTAAGTTTTTGTATGATAGTAGTCGTGATAAAGTAAAACTTTTAGAGAAAGAATTACACAATGTTAGACAACTTAACAAAACCTTAAGTGATGAAAAAAAACGCTTTGAAAAGAAAGTTTGAAAGAATGATTATTTGTAATTCATCAAAAGACAAACGTGAAATGAATATATGTCACGACTCTAGCAAACACAAATCTTGTAATCAAAGTCCATTGTCTATTATTAGGAAAATTGAGAATATGGGAAAAATGGACCAAGCTAGCAATTCTATGGTAGGGATAAGTCAAAGATTGGGTAATCTTAAAATCAATCAAAATCAATGATCAAAATGCTAATGAGAATAACCTTCTCAAAAAGACTTTATATTAATGAAAGGTTTTTCTTACAAATGCAAATTTGTTTTTGAAAAATGATTTTAAAAGGTTAGTGGAGGAGGCTTACTTGCTTTAGGTTTGTGTGTTTATGTGGAACTATGTATTGCATGCTAAATACAAGATTGATGCGTTTTGTGTATACTATGTGAATGATTGGATATGAATATATATATATATATATATATATATATATATATATATATATATATATATATATATATGTATGTATATATATATGTATGTATATATATAGATATAGTATATTACGTGTCATTGATGATTAAACATCAGGAGGATGTAATCATTCAATGTTAGGAAAAGAAAACTTGTCCTCAAGTATTCTATAGAACCTAAGAATCATCAAAATGCGTTCAAAGAAAGAAGAAGTGAAGAAATAAGTGATCAGAAGGATCCACGGCAGCACCACGGCTGATCGTATACCTGACCGCAGATTCCTGTCATGTACGTGTAAAAATTCATGCATGGCTAACACCACGGTCGACCGTGCTTCGACCGTGCGTGGTCTGATTCTGTTTTAAATTAAATAAAACCCTTACTTTTACTTCTTTCTAACTCACTTCAAAACACACACACCTACACACGGCTGAGGAGATCGACCGCACGAAGAAGAACGCCCATTCCTTCAATCTCAATTCCTACTTTCGGTATGATTAATCCTTGATTTCCTAGCATTCGATTGTGTTTGTATGATGAATTAGGGTTATGAAGAAACCCTAACTAGAATGAACCATGATAGTGCTCCAAATGAACATATATTTTGTCGCAATATCCTTCCAATATGTAAATTTTTTAGTTGCATTTGTTCTATTTTCAAGTAATATTCGTTTAAATAAATAAGTGCGAAGACAAAAGAAGAAAACAATGATTTGAAGATGCAAATGACCAAAAAGCTCAAATGTACAAGATACAATATAAGTGGTTCAAATTATTGATGAGAAATGTCTAAAAATTACAAGAGTATAAGTCGCGAAACGAAAAATACAAGATATCTAAGCGTACCAAAGGACGTTCGGAAATCCGGAACCGGGACATAAGCCGAGCATCAACGCGCGACTCAACGGACCTAAAATTACAAGTCTACTATGCACAAGAATATAATATATATATATATAATTATATATAATTATATATATTATATTATATATTATTTAATAATCGAGCCTCCCACGTTTTTGGCAAGCAAGTGGTCTGATCCAACTGGCCATGCGATCGCATGGCCTGGAAACTATAAATCCATGCGATCGCATGAAGGGGAAATCTTGGTCAGGTCTATAAAAGGCCACGAATATCGACGAATTTACACACACCTCTTTCAATATTACTCTCCCTCTGTATAATATATATATATATATATATATATATATATATATATATATATATATATATATATATATATATATATATATATATATATATATATATATATATATATATATATATAAAATTAGTTTAGTTTTATATTAGTTTAGATTAGGTAATGTAACGGTTATTTACGGGTTTTAAAGTCGGAACTCTATCCGTGTAATGCTACGCGATTAATAATCACTGTAAGTTAAATTCTCCTTTTTTAAATTAATGTCTCGTATTTAAGTTATTATTATGCTTATTTAAGCCGAAGTAATCGTGATGTTGGACTAAATATTAAGACAGGGTTATTGAACTTTGGACTATAATTGGGGTTTGGACAAAAGACCGACACTTGTGGAAATTGGACTATGGCCTATTAATGGGCTTTATATTAACTAAATGATATCTCGTTAATTCAATATAGAGATTTATAATTTGATGTATTTATATATAACCACATACGCTTGATCGGGTACGGTGAGCGGGATATTTATAAATACTAATAATTGTTCATTTGACCGGACACGGGGATGGATTAATAGTCAATGGACTCATTAAAATAGGGGTGGATTACGTACAAGGGTAATTGGTGTAATTGTTAACAAAGTATTAAAACCTTGGATTACACGCAATCGATAACCTGGTGTAATTATTAACAAAGTATTAAAACCTTGTTACAGTTCGAATTCCTAATTAGTTGGAATATTTGACTTCGGGAATAGAGTTAATTTGACAAGCATTTTATAATTATGACCGATGGACTATTATGGGCAAAAAACCAGATAGGTTTCAAATAAACCAGGACAAAGGACAATTAACCCAGGGTAATAAATTAAAATTAAAACGTCAAACATCATGATTACGAAAGTTTAAATAAGCATAATTATTTTATTTTATTTCTAATCGCATTTTTATATATCGTCATTTAAATATCGTTATTTATTTTACGCACTTTAATTTTCGTCATTTATATTTACGCTTGACTTAAAATCGGCAAAATGGTCATTAAACGGTAAATTCCCCTTTTATATATTATTATATATAATTATATATATTTTGTACAAATATAGTTATATAAAAATATAGTGTAAAATAAACCAGCTCCCTGTGGAACGAACCGAACTTACTAAAAACTATACTACTCTACGATTAGGTACACTGCCTATAGTGTTGTAGCAGAGTTTAGGTATATCCCATTTGTAAATAAATTAAATAAAACTTGTATCATATTTCATCGTATTTCGTAGTAAAAATAATA
The DNA here is from genome assembly GCF_046630445.1 of Rutidosis leptorrhynchoides. Lineage (NCBI taxonomy): Eukaryota > Viridiplantae > Streptophyta > Magnoliopsida > Asterales > Asteraceae > Rutidosis > Rutidosis leptorrhynchoides. Next base: position 5,274,203 of record NC_092340.1, read on the forward strand.
GTATATTTCGTACGCCTCCGCTGCATCATCAAACCAAAACTTAAATTGATGCAAACAATCAAAATTGTTCTTGAAGAACAACTTAAAAACGATTGTATTAGTACCTATCTATGCATTAATTTGACAATGAGTATTTCTAGGGTTCATTATACACCTATGTTAGATTTTCATAGAATCATTGTTCATATGATATGAATGACATTGTTGCTAATTGAGTGTAATAATGTTGAATATCAAAACATGTGTTGATGATGATCTCAAAAGTCTAGAACACATATGAACTTTGTGAAAATCTTAATCTAGTTGCAAACTCACTGACACTAATGAAGAGTGAAAATGTGAAGAATATTAACATCAAAACTTCTAAGTATTGATGATAATTAAAGTTTGCAAAACTTGTTGCCTACAATTGAATTATACACTTTGAACTAATTTAAAGTATCATCGTGTAGAAAATAGCGAGGGGAAATGTGATGACCCGGGAATTTCCAACCAAATTTTAAACTTAATCTTCATTGATTTCGACACAATAAGCAAAGTCTGTAATGATGTGTTTATATAATCAATTACCTTTTGACTGATTCTGACGATTCACGAATCTATAAACGTAAATAGAAAGGTACATATAATTAACTATACATATAAATAATTATATATTGTACAATAAATATAGTAGAGGACTGATTTATGATTTAGTTATTATGAAAGATAAATTATAATAACAAATAATTATTATTAAATGATTTCGAACATAAATTGTCAATGATTAACAAAATATTAAATGTATAATGTTATACTTTGAGTTTAAATTGTTTTGTTGTATATAATTTTCACATCTATCTAAGTAATAAATCGAGATATGTAAAACATAATTATGTATAATAATTTGAAGGTACATATGATATATAAACATGATTACTACTATATGTATATTGATAAAATGTATAAAGATTATTATATAAGTATTAAATAACACATAATTAATAATATGTAATGTAAATATATTAAATATAATTGGAAGTAAAACATAATTGTTATACCAATATTAATTTTATTATTATCAGTAAATATTAACATTATGTCTGTATTGTAATTATCATTATATATTATATATAATATATTGAGTTATTAATAATGTCATATTTATTATCAAAGTTATTATTATTAGAAATAATACAATTTATAATTATTATTATAAATAATATTATAACTATTCTTATGATTATTGTATTGTTATTATTTGTTATTATTAATATAATCATTATAATTATTATAAATATATTTATTAATTATTAATTATTAATATTAATTTTATATAAATCAAAATAAATAATGCAGTTTAGCAGCATCCATACCTAATCTATTTAAATAATTTACTGGATTAATTATTATATATAGAAACAGATTTGTACGTATCACTGCTCCATATTTCTTGTTTCTTCCTCTTTTCTGTTTACTCGTGATTTTTAGTTACAATAATTCAGGATAAATACAAGAGTCAATCAATTCTTATTACTGCACCAATCGCTTTAATCACTTACATAATTTTGTTTTTCTGGAAATCTAAATCAAAGAAACAGATATATATATTTTTTTAAACAAACAGTCGGTTCCCTGTAATATTAACTTTTTGGCCAAAAATCAAAATCGAAACAATTAACAGAATCCAGTAATGCAGTCTCGTTAGAACTTCTTTACTCAAACTACTCTAAAAATCTCAACTTCCAATTCCTGGTATCAAGCACGAATTTTGAAGTCAAAGGTATTGTTCTAAAAAGTCAAAACTTGTGTTCATCACAAAATTCGAAGTCATGTTTATGTTTCTGATTAAATTGATGTTTGAGAAAGTTTATTGGATAAATTTGCAATGTATTTCGTGTTTTAATCTAAGTCTAATACGTTCTTAAACTCAAGATTTAATTTTTTTTCCTTCTTTAAAACCGACAGCAGCAGCGGTATGCACTTCTGTTTATTTTTTTTTTCTTTCTTCTCGTTTTTCATTAATACAAGAACTTAAGCTTAAATGGTTTTAATTAAATTGGAGAATCCAAATCAGTGAATTATAATTTAACTGGTCGTACGAAAATTTTTTAGAAGAGGAAGAAGAAGAGGAACTGAAAGGACGGGTTAGAATGAAACAGGTCTTGTTATAAATTAGAAAACGGGCACAGCCCAGTTGGTCAAGGGGTGTGTTGGTTAGCAAGTGGTATCGGGTTCGAGCGTTGCAAGTGACAACTATTTTTTTAAGGCGTTTATGAGGTAGTCATTAATTTCAAAAAACTTATTTATTATTATTATTGTTATTATTATTATTGTTATAACTATTGTCATTAGTATTATCATTAATTTGATTATTATTATTAAAATTGTTATTATTATTAAGATTGAAGTTATGATAGTTATTATTATTAGTATTATTAATTATAGTTATTATTAATAAGTAAACTATTATAATTATTAACATTGATACATGTTATATCATTATCATTATTAAGTAATTATTATTATTAACTATATTGGTATCATCATTTAGTATTATTCATACTAATTATTATTATTTATAGTATTATTAATTGTGTTATTTTTTTTACTAGTAATATTATTAGGATGTCAAGAATGTTAAACAGGTTAATTTATGATAAAATGTATTATGATAAAGATTTGGAGATTGATTATAATTATATGAATACCTGTAGATTATGATTACGAATACAACTTAATATTAAAAGAAACTATAGTCATTAGTTATAAATTAATCACGAAAGTTATGATTATTACAACTATGAATATACAGGTTTAATAAAATTGTTAAGATTAAAATATTAAAAAAAATTTAGATATAAGTATATTATGAAAATTATTAAAATCTTAACTAAATTATGCTTTAAAAGGATTATGATAATTAATATTATCATAGTTATTCTTAATACAATTTAGTATTATTATCATTATTAATATCATTATTAATATTATTATTATTATTATTATTATCACTTTTATCATTATTATAAAGTATCAATATTATTACTAAAATTAGTATTATCATAATTATTAAGTACAAACAAGTAATCCCTATAAAAAAAATATATTTAACTTAGCTATATTAACAATTATATATATAAAATGAAAATATATAGATAATGAAACTTATAAATTATTAAATATATAAATTACATCATAAATAATAATATATATTTATTCGATTACGATTATATGTATTAATGAATATACAAATGATATAGGCTCGTGAATCCGAGGTCAACCCTGCATTGTTCAGTTGTTCAATGTCGTCATATGTATTTTTACTACAAAATATAGTACGGTGGGTTTCATTACTCCCTTTTTAAATGTTTTTGCAATATATATTTTTGGGACTGAGAATACATGTGCTGCTTTTATAACTGTTTTACGAAATAGACACAAGTAATCGAAACTACATAATATGGTTGAATGATCAAAATCGAATATGCCCCTTTTTATTAAGTCTGGTAATCTAAGAATTAGGGAACAAACACCCTAATTGACGCGAATCCTAAAGATAGATCTATTGGGCCTAACGAACCCCATCCAAAGTACCGGATTCTTTAGTACTTCGATGTTGTTTTATATCATGTCCGAAGGGTTTCCCAGAATGATAGGGGATATTCTTATATGCATCTAGTTAATGTCGATTACCAGGTGTTCAATCCATATAAATGATATTTTTGTCTCTATGCATGGGACGTATGTTTATGAGAAATGGAAATATGAAATCTTGTGGTATATTAAAATTATGAAATGATTATTTATGATAAACTAATGAACTCACCAACCTTTTGGTTGAAACTTTAAAGCATATTTATTCTCAGGTACGAAAGAAATCTTCCGGTGTGCATTTGCTCATTTTAGAGACATTACTTGGAGTCATTCATGACATATTTCAAAAGACGTTGCATTCGAGTCATTAAGTTCATCAAGATTAATATCAAGTCATTTATAGTTTGAATATATTATGAAATGGTATGCATGTCGTCAACTTTCGATGTAATGAAAGTTTGTCTTTTTAAAAAACGAATGCAATGTTTGTAATATGTATCATATAGAGGTCAAGTACCTCGCGATGTAATCAACTATTGTGAATCGTTTATAATCGATATGGACTTCATCCGGATGGATTAAGACGGGTCTCTACAGTTGGTATCAGAGCGGAGGTCTTAGTGAACCAGGTCTGCATTAGTGTGACTAACTAATAAGTCGTTAGGATGCATTAGTAAGTCTGGACTTCGACCGTGTCTGCATGTTAAAAGTTTTGCTTATCATTTCTAGTCGGAAATCATCTGATTATCATTCTTAGTCTAGACACATCTTACTGCATTGATTGCATAAATAGTGTATAGACAAAATTCATATCTTAGCATATCTACTAATCCATATCTTAGCGTATCTGTCACTGTAGACTTTATCTGACACGTTTTCTTAATTTTCTCCGTAATTCACGGGATCTTTGGAAGTATGTATAGATATTCTATTTATAATTAGAATATCATTCGATATTCGAAAATCATTTCATATCAAAACCCTTTAACTGATCGTGAGAGATGAATCCTACACCTAGCTTGGATTCCATTAGTTCCGGAAGCGATTTCGAGATGTATATTGAAGCAGACTCCGAAGTCAATGAACCAGAAGTGCCTCAACCATTTAGTTATTTTTCTTTCTGGAGGAGATGTGGGTGGGTCCGAGACTTACTCACTCGATGGAGAAATGAAGAAGGCGAGCCCTACCGCGAACCAAACTTACCTCCTAACATCGGAGAAAACGATGTACTCATCGGTGAACCTACGCGCAACACTGTATTCACCCTTCTTGCTAAAGTTTTCCACCTCGAAGGTCGCGTTACTACAATCTCAGAAAATATTCAACCTCTACTTTCGAATACCAATCGAAGGGGAATATTAGAAGAAGTTATGGAACTTCGAATTGATAATCAAGATCTATCGAATCAGATGAGTGGATGGATAGAAATGATAGAGGGTAGGATAGAAACCCTGACAAGAATGGTGCGTGATTTACAAGCTATATTTACTACACCAACATCATCATCAACCTCAGCACCAACAACACTTGTAGCACCGATAGCAACAGTACCACCATCAGTAGCACCAGCAGCATAACCAGTACCAACAAAAACAACATCATCACATGTCTCAACCTCGCAATCTATATCTCAAGCATAATCATCGTTCTACGAATCGTTCTACATAAACTATCTTCGTCCTTCATGGCGATTATGTAATCTCTAATGTTTTAGAGATTATGTACTCTAGTTCTAGCCGCAAATCTGGTGAGTTTAATATCACATTGACTCATTAAATCCATGATTACGTCTAAAGAAAATATATATGTATATATGTTTTCATAAGGATTGTAATTAAAAAGTTTTATTGTACAAACTGTTAATGGTGAAAATATTTTAACGGGTAGGTAATACTCGAGGAAATATTTATATTCCACATTAATAAGTTACACTGTACATTCTTTGAATCTGATTCAACGATAATTTACTATTCTACTTACATCCACAGATATACAAATCCATTCACCACAGAATAACCATTTTCATTCAATTTCATATTTGGATTTTGACTTATCAGAATCTAACAAGTGGCATAATGAAGAAAACATTTGACAAAATAAAATTTGTTAGAAACAAACAAATTAACTGTGAGGAATTTTGTTAAGAATCCACGCTAACTGTTCCTAGCTAATTGTTCCTAGCTAATTGATTACATTTTATTTATCGTAATTTAATTATCGCAATTTACATTTTCGCAATTTTATTTATCGTTATTTAATTTCTGTTATTTACTTTACGCACTTTATTTATCGTCACTTAATTTCTGTTATTTATTTTACGCACTTTAAATATCGGGACACGTATACAAGGTTTTGACATATCATATCGACGCATCTATATATATTATTTGGAATCACCATAGACACTTTATATGCAGTAATGATCGAGTTCTCTATACAGGGTTGAGGTTTATTCTATAATAATATATATAGTTTGAGTTGTGATCGAATCTGAGACATGTACACGGGTCACGATACATATTAATTAATTCGAATATTATATATTAAACTATATATGAATTATTGGACTGTTAATTGGGGACTATTGACTGTGGACTAATAAGATTGGACAATTAAAAATGAATTAAAATATTGATTATAACATATGAAACTAAACAATTCTTCAAGTTTACCATTTGATTTCATCTTAAACCTCATTTGTATCTTGACGATTACAATCTGCGTTCAAACCTTTCATAATTCTTGAAAACACCTCAATCGAGAGGATGAACCAACCACACTTCATTTACGGAAGAAAAAAATTGATGCATATAGCCATGCACCTGAAAATACTCGAAACCTGAGTAAACGTTTAACACGTATCTGCACTAGCTCCTTTGGCGTTATTATTACTGAAAATAACTTTGCAATCCCTTCCCAAATTAGCCAGTTTTATCACAGATCCAGCAAGTCAACTTCGACTTTTTACTCGAATTAACTTATTATAACCCTGATATATAAGTTTACCTTTCGTCATCGATACCGGAAAACTGTTTATATCTCACTACATTAGCAGTAAACTTACCAGCAACTTCATTTGATCTTTGATTTTATGAAAAGTTATTATATTCATTGAAATCCTATCACCTACTCATCTACATCTGATAACGAGAATTGCCGTACCAAATACCGAGAATCAGCAATCAGTATTTTGAAATCTCGCAGCATGTCTACATCAACAGTTATATGTAAACATATAACATTTATCTCTTAGAATTATGATCTTCCATTCTGAAATTCTGCAAAGCACTCAGTCTACAAATCAATACCACAAATTTTGAAAAAAGCTGAATACAGCAGTAAAAACTGTACACGACCTTAACCGTCGAAAGTTGATGATAAAGAATGGAGTATTGGAAACACTCAATAGAAAATTTAGTACCGAAAAGCGGATTATGCGAAATTATGAAGGAAGCCGTGGACGAATCACAAAGAATAAGTTGACTTCAAAGAATCCAAATGATTCAATGCCTGCTGAAGACTTTAGCGAATATCTTGCTCCTTACTCTAAACCATTGCGGACAATAGTTTCCATCACCCTCTGATCTTAGATATTCAAAGATATTATCGTATCTTTCATAATAAATATCCTCCATATTTCTGAAGATATTTTCATAACTATTCTTATCTGAAATCATTAATCTCTTAGTGCTATAAGTGTTACATCATATAGAAACTGTTAGTTTCTATATTCTGTAAATTTTCGAGCTTAAAATATGAATGTTATTGAAGTAATGTTGGGAACTGATGCATGAGTTAGTATAATATAATGACACTTGATCAACGTGATTATATTACAGTAAGTCATGCTGAGTTTCTAATGGAACGTGATGATTCACAGATCATAACGTCATCATGTGCCATGTTACATAACTCTTTCATTCTGCTTAACTTCTGAACATATCAAGAAAGTATATTCTTGATAGTTCTATTCTCAGTGATTCTGGTAATTTGACTAATCAAATCGTGCTATTACGTTCTTTCTTGTTTAGAACATTAAGTTCATTCTAAACTCCATACTTACGAATTATGAACCGTTACTTGTTTTATTAGAGGTCGAGAAGAGAATAAAAAGGCAAAGAGCTCCAAAATATAAGAGAAAATATAAAGTCCAATAACAACACGGAGGCTACAAACCGTGGATATTAATACGAATAACAATATAAAGACATGGTATAATTAAGAATAGTATCACCCCAAGGTTATATTAAACGTAAACAGATTTTTCTGGTAGAAGATTGAAAAGAAGGATGACAGAATGATAATTAGGAAAATATTAGGGATTAGAACTGGGCTAAGCATTTTCACAATCTTTTGGATATATGAACTAAGAAAGAAAGTATAGGAATGGTGAGAATAATGGAACGGAAGAGCTTAAATTTATAGTAGAAATATCAGACAGAGTAATCGCCGTAGATCACCGTATTTAATTATAGAGATCTTAATTTCCTTACTCGCCGAAGAATCAAATCTTTTAGATTTAGAAGATTTTCTTTTAAATCCCTTGAATTCCGAAATTCAACCAAGACTACGTCAAAAGCTAAGACTCACTTTATTTTCTAATTTCCACAGTAACTACGTCAAAAGTTGAATCTCTATCTCAATCTGTTGTGACAGCTTCATTCGTACACTTCATCTAATCGAATCGTTTTATCTATATTAGTCAATAATGATAAAACTCAATTTATCAACTCATAGTTGTCATGAAAACATTTTTATTGTTAGTCATGACCACCTCACTCAAATTTTGGGACGAAATTTATTTAACGGGTAGGTACTGTGATGACCCGGGAATTTCCGACCAAATTTTAAACTTAATCTTTATTGATTTCGACACGATAAGCAAAGTCTGTAATGATGTGTTTATATAATCAATTACCTTTTGACTGATTCCGACGATTCACGAATCTATAAACGTAAATAGAAAGGTACATATAATTAACTATACATATAAATAATTATATATTGTACAATAAATATAGTAGAGGACTGATTTATGATTTAGTTATTATGAAATATAAATTATAATAACAAATAGTTATTATTAAATGATTTCGAACATAAATTGTCAATGATTAACAAAATATTAAATGTATAATGTTATACTTTGAGTTTAAATTTTGTTTTGCTGTATATAATTTTCACATCTATCTAAGTAATAAATTGGGATATGTAAAACATAATTATGTATAATAATTTGAAGGTACATATGATATATAAACATGATTACTACTATATGTATATTGATAAAATGTATAAAGATTATTATATAAGTATTAAATAACACATAATTAATAATATGTAATGTAAATATATTAAATATAATTGGAAGTAAAACATAATTGTTATACCAATTTTAATTTCATTATTATCAGTAAATATTAACATTATGTCTGTATTGTAATTATCATTATATATTATATATAATATATTGAGTTATTAATAATGTCATATTTATTATCAAAGTTATTATTATTAGAAATAATACAATTTATTATTATTATTATTATTATAAATAATATTATAACTATTCTTATTATTATTGTATTGCTATTATTTGTTATTATTAATATAATCATTATTATTATTATAAATATATTTATTAATTATTAATTATTAATATTAATTTTATATAAATCAAAATAAATAATGCAGTTTAGCAGCATCCATACCTAATCTATTTAAATAATTTACTGGATTAATTATTATATATAGAAACAGATTTGTACGTATCACTGCTCCATATTTCTTGTTTCTTCCTCTTTTCTGTTTACTCGTGATTTTCAGTTACAATAATTCAGGATAAATACAAGAGTCAATCAATTCTTATTACTGCACCAATCCCTTTAATCACTTACATAATTTCGTTTTTCTGGAAATCCAAATCAAAGAAACAGATATATTTTTTTTTTAAACAAACCGTCGGTTCCCTGTATTATTAACTTTTTGGCCAAAAATCAAAATCGAAACAATTAACAGAATCCAGTAATGCAGTCTCGTTAGAACTTCTTTACTCAAACTACTCTAAAAATCTTAACTTCCAATTCCTGGTATCAAGCACGAATTTTGAAGTCAAAGATATTGTTCTAAAAAGTCAAAACTTGTGTTCATCACAAAATTCGAAGTCATGTTTATGTTTCTGATTAAATTGAGGTTTGAGAAAGTTTATTGGATAAATTTGCAATGTATTTCGTGTTTTAATCTAAGTCTAATACGTTCTCAAACTCAAGATTTAATTTTTTTTTTCTTCTTTAAAACCGACAGCAGCAGCGGTATGCACTTCTGTTTATTTTATTTTTTTTCTTTCTTCTCGTTTTTCATTAATACAAGAACTTAAGCTTAAATGGTTTTAATTAAATTGGAGAATCCAAATCAGTGAATTATAAATTAACTGGTCGTACGAAAATTTTTTAGAAGAGGAAGAAGAAGAAGAGGAACTGAAAGGATGGGTTAAAATGAAACTGGTCTTGTTATAAATCAGAAAATGGGCACAGCCCAGTTGGTTAAGGGGTGTGTTGGTTAGCGAGTGGTCTCGGGTTCGAGCCTTGCAAGTGACAACTATTTTGTTTAAGGCGTTTATGAGGTAGTCATTAATTTCAAAAATCTTATTTATTATTATTATTGTTATTATTATTATTGTTATAACTATTGTCATTAGTATTATCATTAATTTGATTATTATTATTAGAATTGTTATTATTATTAAGATTGAAGTTATGATAGTTATTGTTATTAGTATTATTTATTATAGTTATTATTAATAAGTAAACTATTATAATTATTAACATTGATACATGTTATATCATTATCATTATTAAGTAATTATTATTATTAACTATATTGGTATCATCATTTAGTATTATTCATACTAATAATTATTATTTATAGTATTATTAATTGTGTTATTTTTTTTACTAGTAATATTATTAGGATGTCAAGAATGTTAAACAGGTTAATTTATGATAAAATGTATTATGATAAAGATTTGGAGATTGATTATAATTATATGAATACCTGTAGATTATGATTACGAATACAACTTAATATTAAAAGAAACTATAGTCATTAGTTATAAATTAATCACGAAAGTTATGATTATTATAACTATGAATATACAGGTTTAATAAAATTGTTAAGATTAAAAATATTAAAAAAAAATTTAGATATAAGTATATTATGAAAATTATTAAAATCTTAACTAAATTATGCTTTAAAAGGATTATGATAATTAATATTATCATAGTTATTTTTAATACAATTTAGTATTATTATCATTATTAATATCATTATTAATATTATTATTATTATTATTATTATTATTATTATTATTATTATCACTTTTATCATTATTATAAAGTATCAATATTATTACTAAAATTAGTATTATCATAATTATTAAGTACAAACAAGTAATCCCTATAAAAAATATATATTTAACTTAGCTATATTTACAATTATATATATATAATGAAAATATATAGATAATGAAACTTATAAATTATTAAATATATAAATTACATCATAAATAATAATATATATTTATTTGATTACGATTATATGTATTAATGAATATACAAATGATATAGGTACGTGAATCCGAGGTCAACCCTGCATTGTTCAGTTGTTCAATGTCGACATATGTATTTTTACTACAAAATACAGTACGGTGAGTTTCATTACTCCCTTTTTAAATGTTTTTGCAATATATATTTTTGGGACTGAGAATACATGCGCTGCTTTTATAACTGTTTTACGAAATAGACACAAGTAATCGAAACTACATTATATGGTTGAATGATCGAAATCGAATATGCCCCTTTTTATTAAGTCTGGTAATCTAAGAATTAGGGAACAGACACCCTAATTGACGCGAATCCTAAAGATAGATCTATTGGGCTTAACGAACCCCATCCAAAGTACCGGATGCTTTAGTACTTCGATGTTGTTTTATATCATGTCTGAAGGGTTTCCCGGAATGATAGGGGATATTCTTATATGCATCTAGTTAATGTCGATTACCAGGTGTTCAATCCATATGAATGATATTTTTGTCTCTATGCATGGGACGTATGTTTATGAGAAATGGAAACATGAAATCTTGTGGTCTATTAAAATTATGAAATAATTATTTATGATAAACTAATGAACTCACCAACCTTTTGGTTGACACTTTAAAGCATGTTTATTCTCAGGTACGAAAGAAATCTTCCGCTGTGCATTTGCTCATTTTAGAGACATTACTTGGAGTCATTCATGACATATTTCAAAAGACGTTGCATTCGAGTTGTTAAGTTCATCAAGATTAATATCAAGTCATTTATAGTTTGAATATATTATGAAATGGTATGCATGTCGTCAAATTTCGATGTAATGAAAATTTGTCTTTTTAAAAAACGAATGCAATGTTTGTAAAATGTATCATATAGAGGTCAAGTACCTCGTGATGTAATCAACTGTTGTGAATTGTTTATAATCGATATGGACTTCGTCCGGATGGATTAGGACGGGTCTCTACAGGAAAAGGCAGGACCGTTGTAGTAAAAAGAAAAGACTCATATGATCCACCATATGATCTTAAAGAGAGAATTGCCTACAACATTGAATTTCTGACAGGCAGAAAAATTGCCGAAGGGAGAAGAGTTGCTCACACTGAAATGCCTGAACTAGTAAGGCAGTTTGAAAAACTCAAATGGAAATCCTTTCTCACTCTAAACGGTCCTATCCATCCCTCACTCATTCAAGAATTTTACGCTAACTTCAATTTTTTGAATGATGAAGTATTCTTCAATATTCTGGGCATTAATTATCGTTATTCACTCAAGGATTTCGGGATCATGCTGGATGTTCCCACTGAGGGAGAAAAATTCTACAATAGGCAACATGATCTTTTGAATCTTCCTGACTTCATTTCAGACAAAACTCCTCTAATCGATACACTGTGCAAGGATGATGCTCCAAGAGCTGAAATTGAGAAATCTGGTGTACAAGGAAAACACCTTCGTCATGAGTATGACACTTGGAACAAAATCATCATCCACAACATCTATTACAAATCTGGTAATCACTCAAATATCCATGCCACTCAATTTGCTCTGATGTGGTGCTTAGAAAATGACATCAAAGTAAACATGGCCTATCTCATGGCATCAAGGATGAATGGAACTGTTACGGAAACCACTCGTGCATTATCCTATGGATTACATCTTAATAAGATGTTTGATTATTTGGGTGTCACAAGTGATAACTTCCATCAACCTACACTTGCCATATTCAAAGGACCAAAAACCTCAGAAGTAACCACCCGAAAATGAAAAAGAACGACAAGTGAAGCAGGAACAAGTAGAGAGAGTACTGTGATTCCTGAGAGTGAAGACGAAGAAGCTGATGAAGAAGTTCAAGAGTGTAAAATAATGGCAAAGATGGATAAAATTTACAAGGAACAAATCAAGAATCTTAAGAAGGAGTCAAAAATTGTGAAGATGATGAAGGGAGTAATGAAGAAGTTAACATGCAAGACAAGCAATACGAAGGACGAAAATTCAAGTGAATCAATCTAAGAAATTCCTGAAGTAAAATAATTAGGTTGTGGAATGTGCAAGAAGATTATGCTATGAATATGTGGTTGAATGTAGACATAATGCATTCGAATATTGTAATGCCTTAATCTCACTCAAAAATATGAAAGATTAAATAACTGAAAATGTATTGCAGATAACATGCGGCTGCAGGCAGGGCAGACCGTGACAGTGACCGCAGATTGACTGCAATTCATTCAAGGTTCATTAAATACACACCAATAGCAAATCAATATCACTATCTTACAAACAATATCCAAAAGCAATCAAATTTAACTCCATCTTTAAAATTTTTGAACAAAACAATTACTCAAAATGGATGGAAATCCTCTACTCAAGATTCTTTAAATTGAGAATTCTCAAAGAACATCTTGCACCCCAAAGCAATGAGCTCTTCAAAACCCTTTATCTTCTCAAATTCCAAACATCACTCAAATCTCAAAATGATCAAAGTTCTCAACAAACCTCCATGTGATGAAAAGACGAACACTCAAGATGATTCAAGACACATCCAAGAAGAACATGAAGTGTTCTATGACTATCCCACTCTTCAAAGTGAGTTTGACAAAATTGGATAGGGATCATTTCTTTCACTCAAAACCTACACATTTCCTTCGCTTGTCAAGCAATTCTATTCAAAGTTTGAATTTACCTCTGACCGAAGGGTAAAATTCACTCTACTTGATCAAGACCATGTGATGACACTTAAGCGATTTGGCTATATCCTTAGAGTGCCGACAAAAGGATCTGAGTTCTATGATACGAAAAATCATATACAACTCCTTCCCAAGTTATTCCAAGAAGAGCATTAACCTCACTCTTCATTGATCCAGAACTAAAACTAAGTACTCTCTGTCAAGAAGGAGTCTTTGATAATGACATTCGACCAGAGTATGGGACATGCAAAATGATCATAAGTCATAACATCTTCTTCAGAAAAGAAGATGATGATAAAGTATCCATGACTGAACTAGGACTCATGTGGTGCTTAATCAAGTCCATACAAGTAAATCTTGCCTACATAATGGCTTCCAGGATGCAAGATCTTAAACAAGATCCTACGCAATCCTATCCCTATGGTCGCCGCTTGATGCTTCTGTTCAAGCATATCAGCGTACTAAACTTCACATCTCCCTTAGGAACCAAATACATCATCATCCATGCTTAATTCCACAAAGAGCTGCTTTCAAGCATATTAGGATAAAAGTCATTGTTGTACTTTCCATGCATATTTTCATATGTGCATCACTATGTTTCGTGCTTGCTTTGAATGAAATGTGTGCTTGTTATGTTTTAATAAATGTTTTTCTAACGTGCACAATTTAAAGGGGAGTTTTGCTCTAAGGGCGAGCTTAGTTCTAGGGGAAGCTAACCTTTTTGCTTCGAAAAAAGGGAGAGAAAGATGGATACAAGTGATTGTTAACACTTGCGTATTTATAGCTAAATGTCCCTCATCACTTGTATGTTTGTCATCATCAAAAAGGGGGAGAATGTTGGTTGAATGTTGGTAAATAAACTAAATGACAAACTTAAGTATGATGATTAACCAAAGAATATATTTTGATGATGACACACACATATGCATAAGTGATGACTGACATCTTAACATAAAACACGCAAGGTCACTAATCTATACTTTATCTTGCAAACAACCAAGTCAAACATAGATTAAAGAATGAAATTAAAAGTTCAGCTAAACACACGGCCGAGGTACGGTCGACCGCATAGTCAACCGTGAAACCCCAAACTGAATTGCAAATTAGTTTTATGAAAACAAGTTGCACGGTCGCCACCACGGTCAACCGCAGTGCGACCGCAGTTTTCTCTATTACCGATTTTGACCAAATAAAGTTTGACTAGTTCCTGACATCTATAATTCATGAAACCTTTCTCAACATGCTTAGAATAGATGCCCTCTCCATACTCAATTGAGTTTCGGTCATAAAAACACTAATTGTGATTAATTACGCCTAATGACATCTTAATGACAAATTAACCAAGATTAGGCATAACACATAAGTGTTAATCAATAACTTGTGATTTTAATTCTTATCTAGATATCCTTAGTATGATCATCAAGTACCAACACACTTAAGCCAATGTCACTAGAACAATAATTGCTATTAGAAATGGTTAGTGATTAATTAAGGCTAAATAAGGAACAATGCTCTCAAGGTTAACTAGTAATGACTTGTAATCCTAAAACACACTTAAAGATATTTAGGATGGTCACCAAGTCCCAACTAGAGATTTCTCTTCCCTTGTGCATGTGTTGGACATTAATGTGTGCTTACACATTAATCAAGCAATATGTTATATTGCAATTGAACTTGTTAAAAGCTTGAATTATAAGTTGTGCAAGTATCTATATGATTGATCCTAGAATAACTATCTCTTGTTATGTGAGTATTACTTGTTACTTGATAATATGCTTAATACTCATAAATTTGTCAACTTGATTAATATGTTTGCTATGAGCTTGCTAGTTAGGATTCAAGTAACTAACATACTCCAATAGATTAAGTGTAAAATGGTTCACAATGAAATTATAGTCAATTGTCTATTTGATCTAGTCTAAGTAACTAAGTGTGATTGCTTGTTCAAGTATGACTTAACTTTGATGTCTTTACATACTTCATTGTGACGACCCGGAAATTTCCGACTAAATTTTAACTTAATCTTTATATGGGTTCGACACGATAAGCAAAGTCTGTAAAGTTAAGTCTTAAAATTTTTTGAACTGTTTAAATGGATGCAATTAACCCTTGACTATTCCCAACGATTCACGAACAATTGTTTGTATATAAACATGTATATATAGATGTAAGAATATGTATATTAGCTTAAAATTAAAAAAAAATTAAAATTTAAAATAAGATACATGATATTATTATAAACTTATATGTATATATATAATTTCAATTAATAATATATATATATATATATAATATTCAATATCAAATAAATGTTATCATAGGATATATAATAAATTATTAAAAAATGACATAACTAATAAAATATAATATTAAACTTACTTACAACTAAAAATATAATTTATATATTATTAGTTTCAATATTTAAAGTAATATCAGTATTACTAATATTATTAATTTAATACATATTATATAAATATGAAATTTGATGAGCATAATTGTTATATTAATATTATTAGTAATACTCTCATTATTAGTATTAATATTACTATTAGTATTATTGATATTATTATTACTATTATTATTTCTATTATTATTATTAGTATTGTTTTGATTAGTAATATTATTATTATTATTTCTATTGCTATAATTATCAGTATTTTTATTATTTCTAATAATATGGATAATATTATTATTATTAATATATTTATATTTATTAATTATTAATATTAACATTAATTATAAATAAAATTACATATAGAGTCAAATTCTGTTTTGCATCACTAACTTACTGTTCTATTTTTTTGTTCTTGTCCCTTAAATTATTTACGTACTGAATTCAATTACAAATAAGGTTAAAATCAGTTAGCTATACATATCACCCTTTATTTATTTTATATATTTCTTTCTTTTTCTTTCTGTACGATTTACTCTGTCAAATTCATGTCGATACTGTAATCTCTATATAACAATTGACAACTTGTGATTTTATGGAACCCATTTAAATTACTATCAACAAATAGTAATCATAACAGTTAAATTAGTTTTATTTTTTTTTAAAGAAATTTGATATCCCCTGTTATTACTCAAAACATCAAAAGCCAGATTTCATACTAGATTTCAAAATATAAAAATGCAGAAGTATTGAGAATCTAGTACTCAAACTATCTGCAAAGTTTCAATCTTCAATTCATTGAATTGAAATCGAATTTTTGAGTCAAAGTATCAAATTGAAAAAGTCAAAGAATGTTCTTCAATCGAATTCGAAATTTCTATTCTGATTTAAGTAGAATTGAGGATTGAGATAGATTCTATGAATGATTTTCAACTTAATTTGTGTTACAACTTTTATCTAAATCATAACCTTGTGTAAAATCAATTTTTTTATGTTATTCATAACAGCGACGAGGGCTACTATGCTTTTCTTTTTTTTATTTCTTTTTACTTTTTTTATTTATTTTTTTTAAACGACATCGCGATTTTTTTTTTGTTACATCAAATAATAATGATATTAGGAATTAAGAGGATTTATCGAATGAAAGTTGAAATTGAGGAAGAAGAAGATAGAGATCATGTATATGGGTTATATATTTCGGATGGGGTTATAAAACAGAAAAAGGGCAATAGCCCCACGGTTAAGGGTGTTGGTGTAGTAGCGGGAGGTCACGGGTTCGAGTCTCGTATGGATCAAATTTTTTTAGAAAAGGCTTCAAGAGGGGTTCGTGACTCCGAGACCAACCCTACACTTGTTTAATGACGTCATATGTATTTTTACTACAAAATACAGTATGGTGAGTTTCATTTGCTCCCTTTTTAATTGCTTTTGCAATATATATTTTTGGGCTGAGAATACATGCGCTGCTTTTATAAATGCTTTACGTAATAGAGACAAATGATTAAAAATGATATTCTGCGGATTGATGTGCTAGGTAATTTAGTTACATATTATAAGAACATGTAAGCTCGAATCCTAAAGATAGATCTATCTGGCTTAACACCCCCCATCATGTAGGCTGCACTAGACATAAGAGCTAGTGGGTGGATGTTTAGTACTTCGAGGATTATTTATACACTTGCGAGTGTACGTATCCATCTTTGCGAAGATGACTTATTATATTATTGTTAAGGTTGGTTACTGAGGCCTCAACATAAGCAGAACGGTTTTATACACTTGCGAGTGTACATATATTTATAAACGGAAATCTTGTAGTCTATTAATATATTGAAATGATTGTTATGATAAACCTATGAACTCAACAACCTTTTGGTTGACACTTGAAAGCATGTTTATTCTCAGGTATGAAAGAAATCTTCCGCTGTGCATTTGCTCATTTTAGAGATATTACTTGGAATCATTCATGACATATTTCAAAAGACGTTGCATTCGAGTCGTTGAGTTCATCATAAATATTATTAAGTCAATTATAGTTGGATATATTATGAAATGGTATGCATGCCGTCAACTTTCGATGTAATGTAAGTTTGTCTTTTAAAAACGAATGCAATGTTTGTAAAATGTATCATATAGAGGTCAAATACATCGCGATGTAACCAAATGTGATGTATTCGTCCAGATGGATTAGGACGGGTCGTTATAGGTAGTATCAGAGCGGTGGTCTTAGCGAACCAGGTCTGCATTAGTGTGTCTAACTAATAAGTCGTTAGGATGCATTAGTGAGTCTGGACTTCGACCTTAGCTGCATGTCAAAAAGTTTTGCTTATCATTTCTTGTCGAAAATTACATGTTTATCATTCTTAAGTCTAGAAACATCTTACTGCATTGATTCCATGAATAGTGTATAGACAAAATTCATATCTTAGCGTATCTGTTACTGTAAACTTTACCTGACATATTCCGTAAATTCCTCGGTAATCTACGAAATCTTTTTCTCTATATATATAGATATTCTATGTGATTAGAATACCATCCAATAGCTGGAAAATCATTTCAAATCGAAAAATCCTTTATTCAATCGTACAAAATGGAATTCGTCGTTAGTTCAAGTCCCTCGGATTCCGAAATGGAATCCCAATCAAGCTCCAAAAGCAGTGTGACCGGAATGGATCAACCAATCAGTCATCATCTATTCTGGATGAATTGGGGGATGGGTTCGTAGCCTCCTCAATCATTGGAGACAAGAAGAAGGTGATCCCTTCCATCCACCACATTGTCCTCTTGGCGAAGAACCTGAAGCACTTACCGACGAGCCTATCCGAAACACCATTTTTAGCCTCATTTCCAGAGTATCTCGTCACGATTATATACTATACCAAATTCTAAATTTTATTTATCTGTTCGTCCGAACCGACAATCACCTAGGTGTAATAGAAGAAGTCAACGAGCTTCGCGCCCGGGTAGTAGTTTTGGAGAATATGGTGCAAAGGTTACAAGCACCAGCAACAGCACCGGCAACAACAGTACCACCAGCAACAACACCAACAGTACCATCACCCCCACCAACAACAACATCCGCATCCCACACCTCGACATCACAATCTGTACCTCGAGCATCAAAATCGTACTTACCATAGATACCAAGGAGTACTAATAAGAATCAACGATGAAGTATTGATTCATAGCTTCCTTAGAGAACTATTAGGCGGCGATTATGTAATCTCTAAAGTCTTAGAGATTATTTATTTTAGCTCAAACCAAAAAGCAAATGAGATTAATATTATATTAACTCATAAATTCATGATTACATCTGAAGAAAATATACATGTATATATGTTTTCATAAAGATTGTAATTAAAAATTCTTTTGTACAAACTGTTAATGGTGAAAATATTTTAACGGGTAGGTAATACTCGAGGAATATTTAAATTTCACATTAATCAGTTACACTGTACATTCTGCGAATCTGATTCAACAGTCATTCACTATCCTACTTTCAACCAACGATATACGTATCCGTTCACCACAGAATAACCATTTTCATCCAATTTCATATTTGGATTTTGATTTACCAGAATCCAACAAGTGGCATAATGAAGAAAATATTGGACAAAATAAAATTTGTTAGAAACAAACAAATTAACTATGAGAAATTTTGTTAAGAATCCACGCTAACTGTTCCTAGCTAACTGTTCCCAGCTAACTGATTACATTTTATTTATCGCAATTTAATTATCGCAATTTATATTCTCGCAATTTTATTTATCGTCATTTAATTTCTGTTATTTATTTTACGCACTTTAAATATCGGGACACGTATACAAGGTTTTGACATATCATATCGACGCATCTATATATATTATTTGGAATAACCATAGACACTCTATATGTTGTAATGCACGAGTTCGCTATACAGGGTTGAGGTTGATTCTACAATAATATATATACTTTGAGTTGTGATCGAGTCTGAGACATGTACACGGGTCACGATACGTATTAATTAATTCAAATATTATATATTAAGCTATATAGGAATTATTGGACTGTTAACTGTGGACTACTAACATTGGACAATTAAAATGAATAAAAATACTGATTGTAACATATGAAACTAAACAATTCTTTAAGTTTGCCACTTGATTTCATCTTAAACATCCTTTGTATCTTGACGATTACCATCAGCGTTTAATCACCTAAAACACAATTCTTTTGAAACCACATCGGATTAATAACCGATGATTCAGATTTCGTAACATTAAATGCAGAGGAAACAGAAAAATTATAGATGGTCTAAACGACCAAAAGTTTGATGATAAAGAAGGGAGTATTAGGAACGCTCGATAGACAATTTGGTACTGAAAAACAGATTGAGCAAACCATGAAGGAGACCAAGGCCAAATACAAGGACCATACCATATATTCAAAGAATCCAGGTAATTCTGGATCCGATGAAACCTTCAATGAATATCTTGCTCCGTACTCATGTTAAAATCTTGCGGGATTTTTTTTTTTAGAAATTCAAAAATATCATCATAAATATACTCGATATTTCTGAGGATATTTTCATAAGTATTCTTGTCCGAAATTATATACCTCTTTGTGCTTTCTGTATTCCATTATATTGGAAACTTCTGTAAAATCTAAGTATAATTACGAATGAATTCTGGAGAAGTGTTAAGAATTTGAGCATGAGTTAGTATAATATAATGACACTTGGTCAACGTGATTATATTACAGTAAGTCATGCTGGAAGTTCTAATGAAACATGATGATTCACATACTATAACGTCATCATGTGCCATGTTACACGACTCGTTCAATCTGTTCAACCTCCGAACATATCAAGAAAATATATTCTTGATAGTTCTATCCTCAGTGATTCTGGTATTTTGACAAATCAAATCGTGCTATTACGTTCTTTCTTGTTTAGAACATTTAGTTCATTCGAAACTCCGTACTTACGAATTCTGGACCATTACTCGCTTTACTAGAGGTCGAGGAGAAAATAAAAAGGCAAAGAGCTCCGAAAAATAAGAGAAAATATAAAGCCCAATAACAACACGGAGGTTACAACCCATGGATATTAATATAAATAGCAATATAAAGACACGGTAGAATTAAGAATAGTATCACGTGGAAGATTAAAAAGAAGGATGACAGAAATGATAATTAGGAAAATATCAAGGATTAGAACTGGATGAAGCATATTCACAATCTTTTAGAAGTAAGAATTAAGAAAGAAAGTATAGGAGTGATGAAAATAATGGAACGGAAGGGTTTAATTTATAATGAAAATATCAGACGTAGCAATCAAGACAGATGACCACATTTAATTAAAAAGATCCTAATTTCCTTAAATTCTGAAGACTCAGATCTTATTTAGATTTCGAAGATTTCCTCTAAATCCCTTGAATTCCGGAAATCAACCGTGACTACGTCACTGGTTAAGACGAACATGCAATTATTCATTTCACTCTTTTGTGATAGCTTCACTCGTACTCTTCGAGTAATCGAATTGTTTTATCCATATTACTCTATGGTAATAAAACTCTATTTATCAACTCATATTCGTCATGAAAACATTCTTATTGTTAGCTATGACGACTCCACTCAAATTTCGGGATGAAATTTCTTTAACGGGTAGGTACTGTGACGACCCGAAAATTTTCGACTAAATTTTAACTTAATCTTTATATGGGTTCGACACGATAAGCAAAGTCTGTAAAGTTAAGTCTTAAAATTTTTTGAACTGTTTAAATGGATGCAATTAACCCTTGACTATTCCCGACGATTCACGAACAATTGTTTGTAAATAAACATGTATATATAGATGTAAGAATATGTATATTAGCTTGAAATTAAAAAAAAAATTTAACCATTAGAAAATAAATATGTAAAATAAGATACATGATATTATTATAAACTTATATGTATATATATAATTTCAATTAATAATATATATAATATTCAAAATCAAATAAATGTTATCATAGGATATATAATAAATTATTAAAAAATGACATAACTAATAAAATATAATATTAAACTTACTTACAACTAAAAATATAATTGATATATTATTAGTTTCAATATATTGAAGTAATATCAGTATTACTAATATTATTAATTTAATACATATTATATAAATATGAAATTTGATGAGCATAATTGTTATATTAATATTATTAGTAATACTCTCATTATTAGTATTAATATTAATATTAGTATTATTGATATTATTATTACTATTATTATTTCTATTATTATTATTAGTATTGTTTTGATTAGTAATATTATTATTATTATTTCTATTGCTATAATTATCAGTATTTTTATTATTTCTAATAATATGGATAATATTATTATTATTAATATATTTATATTTATTAATTATTAATATTAACATTAATTATAAATAAAATTACATATAGAGTCAAATTCTGTTTTGCATCACTATCTTACTGTTCTATTTTTTTGTTCTTGTCCCTTAAATTATTTACGTACTGAATTCAATTACAAATAAGGTTAAAATCAGTTAGCTATACATATCACCCTTTATTTATTTTATATATTTCTCTCTTTTTCTTTCTGTACGATTTACTCTGTCAAATTCATGTCGATACTGTAATCTCTATATAACAATCGACAACTTGTGATTTTATGGAACCCATTTAAATTACTATCAATAAATAGTAATCATAACAGTTAAATTAGTTTTATTTTTTTTAAAGAAATTCGATATCCCCTGTTATTACTCAAAACATCAAAAGCCAGATTTCACACTAGATTTCAAAATATAAAAATGCTGAAGTATTGAGAAGCTAGTACTCAAACTATCTGCAAAGTTTCAATCTTCAATTCATTGAATTGAAATCGAATTTTTGAGTCAAAGTATCAAATTGAAAAAGTTAAAGAACGTTCTTCAATCAAATTTGAAATTTCTATTCTGATTTAAGTGGAATTGAGGATTGAGATAGATTCTATGAATGATTTTAAACTTAATTTGTGTTACAACTTTTATCTAAATCATAACCTTGTGCAAAATCAATTTTTTTTTATGTTGTTCATAACAACGACGAGGGCTGGTATGCTTTTCTTTTTCTTTTTTTTTAAATTTTTTTATTTATTTTTTTTAAACGACATCGCGAAATTTTTTTTTTTTTTTTTTTTGTTACATCAAATAATAATGATATTAGGAATTAAGAGGATTTATCGAATGAAAGTTGAAATTGAGGAAGAAGAAGATAGAGATCATGTATATGGGTTATATATTTCGGATGGGGTTATAAAACAGAAAAAGGGCAATAGCCCCACGGTTAAGGGTGTTGGTGTAGTAGCGGGAGGTCACGGGTTCGAGTCTCGTATGGATCAAATTTTTTTAGAAAAGGCTTCAAGAGGGGTTCGTGAATCCGAGACCAACCCTACACTTGTTTAATGACATCATATGTATTTTTACTACAACATACAGTATGGTGAGTTTCATTTGCTCCCTTTTTAATTGCTTTTGCAATATATATTTTTGGGCTGAGAATACATGCGCTGCTTTTATAAATGCTTTACGAAATAGAGACAAGTGATTAAAAATGATATTCTGCGGATTGATGTGCTAGGTAATTTAGTTACATGTTATAAGAGCATGTAAGTGCGAATCCTAAAGATAGATCTATCGGGCTTAACACCCCCATCCTGTAGGTTGCACTAGACATAAGAGCTAGTGGGCGGATGTTTAGTACTTAGAGGATTATTTATACACTTGCGAGTGTACGTATCCATCTTTGCGAAGATGACTTATTATATTATTGTTAAGGTTGGTTACTGAGGCCTCAACATAAGCAGAACGGTTTTATACACTTGCGAGTGTACATATATTTATAAACGGAAATCTTGTGGTCTATTAATATATTGAAATGATTGTTATGATAAACCTATGAACACACCAACCTTTTGGTTGACACTTGAAAGCATGTTTATTCTCAGGTATGAAAGAAATCTTCCGCTGTGCATTTGCTCATTTTAGAGATATTACTTGGAATCATTCATGACATATTTCAAAAGACGTTGCATTCGAGTCATTGAGTTCATCAAGAATATTATTAAGTCAATTATAGTTGGATATATTATGAAATGGTATGCATGCCGTCAACTTTCGATGTAATGAAAGTTTTTCTTTTAAAAACGAATGCAATGTTTGTAAAATGTATCATATAGAGGTCAAATACCTCGCGATGTAACCAAATGTGATGTATTCGTCCAGATGGATTAGGACGGGTCGTTATATTCATGATTATCTTATAAAGACGTCATTCAATTAATCTCTACCTAAACCCAAATGGAACATGACTTGTGATTAATTTAAACTAGAAAGTTAATGATATAGTAACTAGTCTTTAGAATTGAACCAAAGGCATTAATGTGACTAACTAAGTCTTGATCAAACTGAGATTTCCCAAAATATCAATCAAGACACTTCTCCAAGAATGTTGGGTTTACCACTTTTGGAATGTTAAGTCACTTTCATGCAATAAGACCAAATCTCACACACTTAATGCATATAGTACTTGTATAGGATGTTTGGTTTCTTTTGCAGGTGCTAGAAGGAGTAAAGGTGCCAAAATGTGGTGTTCAAATTTGAGTCAAACGGCTATACAACGGATACTAAATTTGGACTGGAGCACGCACGGTCGAACCACGGTCGACCGTGATGGCAACCGTGTGTCAATGGCTACTTTTTGAATCCCACTATAAAAGACAAACATTAAGGAGCATTTGAAGCTGACCCTCTTGCATATTTCAAAGGCTTATTTCCAGAGATCACAAGGGCTCTAATTACTACTCAAATGTGATCAAGCAAGAGAAGATTCTATGATCTTAGAGATATAGAATTTGGTTGTTGTAAACTTACTAATCAAAATCATTAATCTTGTGAGTTTACTTAGTGTAATGTATGTTCTAGTATTGTCTTAGGATCATCATTGCAAAGTGTATAAGTCTTGTAACTTTAGTTAGTAGAAGCATAGGCTAGCTTAGTGATCTACTTCCTTAAAGGGACTTAGGAAGTTGATTAATCTTATTTGGAGATTAATACTTGTCCAAGGTGAAGACAAGTTTGTCTAGGTTGGAGTTAATATTTCAAAGGAATAGAAAGATTAGGTTTGTTGTCTACCAAAGAAGTTGAAGTCTTGTAAATTGGATCTCCACCGGGTTTGGAGAAAAGTGCTTAGTGAAGCAACAAATCCCGATTATTGTAATCGGGGAGTGGATTAAGGTAGATTAGTTAACATCCACCCTAACCACTATAAATCCATGTGTCTATGTTCTTTACATTACTTCATTTATCATTTTGAACATATACACTACACACATCAAGTTTGAGTTGAATTGGTTGATCAAAGTTAATCGAATTTGGTGATCAATCGAAAAAGTGTTAAAAATGTATTAAGTAACTATTCACCCCCCCTCCTCTAGTTACTTACATTCAGGTCGAGTGTTTAATTGATCCCTAATAGCTAGTTATGGTAGTAAGTCTAGTATGTCTTTTCGTATCATTGTACTCCTTTCATTCCAGTTCTATTGTCCAATATTCCTTTATGAAATGTTTCAAATTAATTTTTCCACTTTTATAAATGGGAAAAAAATATTATAAAGTTCTTTTGTGTCCCTACTTTATATATGTAAGACAAGAAAATAGAAAAAAATAAGAGGTAAAACTGGAAAGTTAACAAAAATATAGTAGTGTCAGTCACTTTTTTATGGACTGTGTATTTTTTATTTTGGAACAATAGAATTAGGACGGATGAAGTAATTATTACACTCGCTACTTTTATTTTTACTTTAAAATTTGTTGCCATAAACATATACTAAATAAATATTTTGCCTCGGCATATACTCATATCACAATATATTGACAGATTATAATTATGGTTTTGTTAATATGAACTCAAAGTTTTCTTATTTTTAGGAAAGCAAACGATATTATAACACCAAGCACGTCAGAAACGTGCAAAAGCAATTACAAAAGCAAGACAAAACACCCTATAAGGCTAACAAACAGAGCATCCCCCAACTACAGATTAAACTACTAGACTAATTGGGTGGGATCTTTAAATCTACTTTAATTATATTACAACGATTAGAAAGCCACAAATGAGATAAAACTCTTAAAATTGCACCAATGTCTTCCTTTAGAATTGCATTCCTTTTTTTTCGGCCTATGGATTAACTTGTTCCGGCATTTTCAAATTAACCATAATAACACATAACACGTGTATTTTATACGTATTAATTCATACTAATTACTCCTTATATACTATTAACCTTGCTGATTCTTGTCATTTTACGTTTCATCATTTGTCTTATCATAACAGTTAAATGTCACATGTTGTATTGTGATTTACATAAACCAGTGGGCTTTGGTGGTTAAGTGTTGATTTTTTGAACGAGTGTTCCCCGGTTCGAATCTGTCTGTAGTTATTTTTGGGAGATATTTTATTTCTTTTACACGAGAATGAATTGCATGTTCCAAATACCATCATTGTAATCTTTTGTTTCTTATGTTTACCCTAAGATAGTATCCGTAGGCTGTATGTGTGCTCTGGTTGAACTCTGATTCTCGATTTTGACTTCACAATCAGTTATTTTGCTACATCAGACTCTGTTACTTTTTTTAAACTATTTTGTATCTGCTATATATTTTATGTTATAGACTATAGTTGATTTTTTTTCTTCTTAATTTGAAGCTTCTTTTGTGAAGGCTTAGATTTTATGACATTGTTTCAGTTTGATTGTTAAGGTTTTAAATATGTTGTTATTGTTTATTTTCTATGTCTGTTACTACGGAATTGGTTTTGTTTTTGTAAGTTGTCAATATTTCATCTTATAATGCCGCCTAAGGGAAACTCGATTAAGTGTAGCGATGGTGTTTCGGCATCTGTATCAAACACTGGAAATGTTGATGCTCGCTCGATTAGTCCTGTTACTAGAACAAGCCATGTTAGGAGAACATCCCTTAGGGATGATGTTAGTAATGGTACATCATCAGGCCAAGATAATTATTCAGAATGCGCAAACTCTTCGACTTCGGTTATATCTGTGTTTGGTGTTGATACCAATGTACCATTTGGTGAGACTTTCGATTTTAGATGTATGATTGTGGCTGAGCTATTGTTATATATTGTTTTATGATTATGCACATTTGTTATCTTGTAAATTTGACTTTAGAAAATTTACTTTGTAGGTTCTGTTTCATCAGTGTACCCAATATGTTTTTCCTCTAGTCACTTCTAGAGATGGCAATGGATCGGAATATGGATCAGGTGACGCCATATCCATATCCATATCCATTTAATTTTTGTTCATCCATATCCATATCCATATCCATTTACTTTCAGTTCATCCATCCATATCCATATCCATCGGATTAAGCGGGTTAATGGATATCCATTGGATATTAAAAAAAATGTTACTATAATATATCTTAATATGCGATGGAAACATAAACGTAGTATAGAAAAAATATATATAACATGATATAATTAAAATCTATCCACACGAATATGTAATCTTTGTCGAAGATACACCACAAATTGTTGAATTTACCATTAAACATAGAAAATGATAAATTACATATGTAAACTGTATGTATACTTTGTTACATATACGTGTTTTATTGTAATATATTATAGTTATTTCGTTATAAGTTTAAAAACAAAATGTAAATCTACGGTAAATGATTTTGTTATAGTAAATATGTAAGCATATAGCTACATTTATGTATTTATATATGTATTTCGGGTGATAATGGATATATCCATGGATGAAACTTTTCATCCATGTCCATATCCATATCCATTTAAGTTCATTCATATCCGTATCCATATTCATTTAAGTTCATCTATATCCATCACGAAGCGGGTGGATCGGGTGGATATCCACTGGATCGGGTGACCATTGCCATCCCTAGTCACTTCTCAAGGTATGTTGCTACTTTTTTTTGGATGATAATTATGTTCTATTATAATTGTATAATGGTGTGTTGTAGGATATTGTAGGCGATAGTCTTTTTTTGTATGCATTCTTGGTTTTGCAGACTATAAATACCTATCCGAACACATCGACTAACAACACCGAACACAATACGAACTTTGCCGCCACAACGCGTGGCTCGTTTCAAAACTAATTTTTACCATGACTGGGGTAAATTCGTCTTATCATTTTTTTTTAACTTTTCTTATTATATTAAATCTGTTGAAATAAATTGGAGTTGGTCAATGTTGCATTTGGTAAACTAGAATTCACAAATGGAGTTGGTTTCATGGTGGCTAACTTACACCATTATCTTCTAAACCAATTCACTTCTACATCTAGTATAAATAGAGATCATTAGAAACACATTCAAATCATCCCAACACACTCTTCCTTCTTGTGTTCTAGTAGTCTAATAGAGAATTAGTAAGTGATAAATCTCCTAATTACAAGAGATATATAACTTGGTACTTATCCTTGTAATTAGAAGAGAAGTGTAATTCTTATTATTCATATTAGTGAAACGTTTCTTTCCTTGCCCGTGGTTTTTACCCTATTGGGGTTTTCCACGTTAAATCTTGGTGTTCCTTTATTGTCATTATTTCAAGTATTACTAGCGGTTTACTATATTCGGTGTCACTTTTCTCAACAAGTGGTATCAGAGCTAAGGTCTAATATCTAGTGTGTATTAATCTACTTATCGTATGCTCTGTGGTTGCCACGGGAGTGGATCGTCTACATCAGAAAATAAGTAAGATTATTTTCACTCGGTAAAAGTCCTTGGGTGTTATTTCAAGAAAAATAGTATTGTCGAAAAGAAGATTGTAATTATAGCAATGTCTATGAAATTTGAAATTGAAAAGTTCAACGGGAGTAACTTCTCGTTATGGAAACTAAAGATGAAATCTATCCTGAGAAAGGATAAGTGTTTGGCGGCCATCAGTGGACGTTCTGCCGAAGTCACTGATGAAAAATGGGAAGAGATGGACGGCCAGGCTATCATAAATCTTCATCTGGCACTAGCAGATGGCGTTTTGTCTAGCATTGAAGAAAAGAAGACGACGAAAGAGATTTGGGATCACCTCGTAAAATTGTACGAGACCAAATCACTCCACAACAAGATATTCCTTAAGAGGAAACTTTATGCGCTACGCATGAATGAATCTACTTCAGTTAATGAGCACATTAATTCTTTGAATACTCTATTTTCTCAACTCGCTTCATTAAGTTGCAATATAGAGCCAAAAGAACGTGCTGAACTTTTACTTCATAGTCTACCTGACTCGTATGATCAACTCATTATTAACTTAACCAATAATGTTCTCTCGGAGTATCTAGTCTATGATGAAGTTGCGGCTGCTATTCTAGAAGAAGAAAATCGGCGCAATAACAAGGAGGACAAACAGGCTGGTTCACGACAAATGGAGGCCTTGGTGGTGTCAGGAGGGAGATCAACGGAACGTGCCCAAGTGGGAGTCACAATCATGTTAAACCGAAGTCTAAAAAGAAGAAGACCTATACATGCTACAATTGTGGCAAGAAAGGTCATCTGAAGAAGGATTGTTGGAGTTTAAATAACTCAAATCCTCAAGAAAATATTGCAAGCACTTCTGTGATGCCCCGTTCAAAACCATCGTGTACGAATCATCAACAACAGGATCATTACAAGGTCAAATACTATATGCGGTTTCAAAATAAGTTTGCATTCATGAATATAGGTGAGTCTTAACCAACGTCATATGTTTAATATACGAAAGTGTGCTTCTACGAATAGAAGGCATTAATAATAGTACGTGACCCAAAGGTCGTTACAATTTATTGTTTCAAAAGTAATAAAGTTTATGAATGCAAGATAAACGTTTCATGCGAAGACATCTCTAATAAGCGCAGCGGGAGTCTACAAAGCATGGCAACTACAGCGGAAGCAATCAAACCTTAAGCACCTGAGAAAAACATACTTAAAAACGTCAACACAAAGATTGGTGAGCTATAGTTTAAGTATAACAGTAATGTAAGGTAGGCCACGAGATTTCGTATTTTAAAACAGTATGAAAAGTATATGTATAACCGTGGGCACTTGGTAACTAACTTAACGTAAATAACACCCCCTAAAAGTACACTTGGTGAGTGCGTAAGTTTACAAAGTATTAAACACCCGTTAAATGCTAGCGCTACTAGCCCGAGTGGGGATGTCAAACCCTACGGATCCATATCTAAGATTCGCGTTCACCGGTTCAAAGACCAATGACTAAACGTTACCGAGCTAAGGGGAAAGTTTATGCCGTTGTATAACCCACACATATAATAAGTTTAAGTACTCGTGCCTAGTATGTAAAACGTAAAATGCGCATGTATTCTCAGTTCCCAAAATAGTTAAAGTAAAAAAGGAATGCTATAACTCACAGTGAAAAATAGTAAAAGTCGATACGCGGGAATAGTAAGCAAGTGGTTGGTCCGGAAGGTCCTCAACCTAAGTCAAAAGTTACTAAGTCAGTAATTCGTTCCTAAAGGTTTAAAAGTATGTAAATTAGGTCTTAAGTATCATCATCATTCATCATTTATCAAAAAGGGTAAAGTAAGTTTTATTCAAGAATAGAGTTTAAAATAAAGGCTGACTTCGTTCAGTCGCCACGACCTCTATACAAACTGAAATGAGGTGATACCAGTTGCCATGGCTCCGTATATGAGTCCTCTAGGTACTGACCAATTTCCAGAACCAAACTCATCTTCGTTTGACCGTGGTGACGGTTTAAGTGCGAGTAGGTCATAAATTTCATCACAACGTTAATAGGGTGTAGTGACTTTCGGGATGCCATAGATCCTAAACCATAACCCGGATTAAGACGAGGTCTAAACAGAAAATCATCTACTCAAACCGAAATAACTGAAAATCAACTTTTCATTAGCCCAGGTGTTCCAATCAGTTCCAGAAAATAGTAAGAAATGTGTTCCGGTGGGTTCTTGGTGCTTGATGCTCATCACGGTTCTCATCCTTGATGCGTATAGCTTCAAGGTTTGACCATCATAACACTAGTGTAATTCTAAGATATGTAGCATAATTCACTTAAGAGTTGTATGTAGTTTGATGAACCAAAGTTACATCAAGATCTTAGATCCGGCACATACATGAGTTGTACTAGTAATATTAAGCTACAAACTTGAAAATAAACTAAATAAACAAGATCTTAAGTTGTAGAACTTAGATCTTAGCTAGATCTTAAAGATCCTAGACTAGAAAGTCTAGATCTAGTGTTCTTAAGTTAGATCCTAAGTTATAAGACTTGGATCTTTACTTTAATGAAACCATAAGTTATGAAACTTAGATTTTCATCTTGTAAAATGTATATAAGCTTATAAGCATTTATTTACAACAAAATTAGAAGACCATAAGCTATAGAAACTTAGATCCAACACAAGTGTATGAAGTTGTAACTAGAAAGTTAAACCTCCATGTTCTTGAACTTACAAAGTTAACTTTTAGTTTCAAAAAATATGAGATCAAGATTAACTAGTAATACTTGACCAAATTAACCACATCATAACTTTAAAGTACTTACAAAAGAAAGAATTAAACTAAAGTACAAGTATTATGTTCATGTTTGTTTCATACTTAGGAAGATTCAAATCAAAGTTTGGATCTTAGGATTTAAGTCTACAAAACATGAACACAAGTATGATTATGAAACTTATGAACTTTAAATCTTGAAAACATTTAAATGTAGAACCATAAACTAACAAGTTTAGGTTCTTGTTCTTGGTTCTTCATCAAACAAAAGATTGAAGAAAGCAAGATTCATGGGGATGCAAACTAGGAAGTTTGATC
Organism: Rutidosis leptorrhynchoides; assembly: GCF_046630445.1. Taxonomy (NCBI): domain Eukaryota; kingdom Viridiplantae; phylum Streptophyta; class Magnoliopsida; order Asterales; family Asteraceae; genus Rutidosis; species Rutidosis leptorrhynchoides. Next base: position 5,306,285 of record NC_092340.1, read on the forward strand.
TTTAACAACAACAAACAACAAGTGACTACAAACTAGTAATTGATGATGATGAAGATTTCGGTTTTAATGGAAGAAAAGAAGAAGAACTAAAGCTTGTTACTTACAAGTTTGAGAGAGAATATTGAGATAAAAGAAGTGTAAAGTGAAGTGTGTGTAAATGTGAAAGAATACAAGTAAATAAGTAACCAAAAAAAAAAGTTTGAACTCTCCTCCATTCCCTCTTGGCCGACGGTTTAGGTAGCAAAAGAGGAAGGTCAATGGCTCACTTTCAAGCATGGGGAGATGGTGTGAGCTAGAAGTAGTAATAAAGCTAAATGGCATGGGAAAAAGGAGTGTAAGTATACTTGTAACTAGTCTCCTCATATGACTAACTAATCTAGTTTAAGCCTTAATGAAATACTTGCATAATAATGGGCTAACTAGTCCATTAAGAAAGTAGGGTGGGCTTCCAAGTTTAAGTCCATTAATAAAAGGCCCAAGTCCATGTAAGTAACAAATTAAATAAGTATAGCCCAAGTAATTAACTAGTAACATTAGTTAATTAAAAATGAGTAATAATAATTAATCATGAATGTAAATAATATTCGAAATATTATTTGTGTAAAGTACGTGTGTCACAAAGACAAATCGAGCCATGAAAAGTTAAATACGGTAACAAGTAACACGTATAAGAACACGTTTATTAAAACACAAGCATTAATAATAAATTATTAAAAATTAAACGTTGGAAAATCCAGGGTCGTTACAACTTCAGATGATGGGACTGCTTTGGTTAGTGAGGCAGTGGTAGCAAAAGAAGGCAGAAAGACATATGTTGATGTCTGGTTATTTGACTCAGGAGCTACTTTTCACATGACCCCTAGAAGAGAATGGTTCAAACAATATGAACGTATCTCAAGAGGATCTGTATACAGTTGTAATGATCATGAACTAAAGATCATTGGAATTGGAGATATCGTTTTGAAGATGCATGATGGTACAGTTCATACTTTTCAAGGTGTGCGACACGTGGAGGGTTTGAAGAAGAACTTATTATCTTTAGGACAATTGGATGATCTTGGTTGTAAGATGGTGATACATGAGAAGATCATGATAATTAAGAAAGGCGCGGTTGTACTTATGAAAGGAGAAAAAATGGGTGCTAATTTATACATTCTGAAAGGCGAGACGGTACAGGAATCGGAAGCATCTGTTGCTTTGAATAGTTCAAGTGATAAAGTTGCTATGACATGGCATCAAAAGCTTAGACACATGTCTGAGCAAGGTATGAAGATTCTTGTTGAAAGAAATCTTATTCCTGGTCTTACAAAGGTATCGCTACCTTTCTGTGAGCATTATGTAATCAGCAAGCAGCATCGCCTGAAGTTTAACACATCAAATTCTAGAAGTAAATTGATTCTAGAATTGGTTCACTCTGATGTGTGGCAAGCACCAGTTCAATCCCTAGGAGGAGCAAAGTATTTTGTATCATTTATTGATGATTACACTTGGAGATGTTGGGTGTACCCAATCAAGAGGAAGACATATGTGTTTGAAGTTTTCAAAGTTTATAAATCGCGGGTATAACTTGAATCTGGTAAAAAGATCAAGTGTTTAAGGACTGATAATGGAGGAGAATACACTGGTGATGAATTTGATAAGTTCTGCAAACAAGAGGGTATCAAAAGGCAGTTCACGACGGCATACACTCCTCAACAAAACGGAGTGGCAGAGCGGATGAACAGAACCTTGTTAGATAGAACAATGGCGATGTTGGCAACTGCAAGCTTGGGGAAATCATTCTGGAAAGAAGCAGTAAGTACTGCCTGTTATGTGATAAATCGGTCACCATCAACTGCAATTGAGTTGAAATCACCAATGGAGACGTGGACTGAAAAACCAGTTGATTATTCTGACCTTCATGTATTTGGAAGTCCTGTGTACGCAATGTACAATTCTCAAGAAATGACAAAGTTGGATCCAAAGTCCAGAAAGTGTTTGTTCTTGGGATATGCTGATGGAGTTAAGGGGTATCATTTGTAGGACCCCACTGCCCACAAAGTAGTCATCAGCAGAGATGTTGTCTTTACGGAAGACAAAGATCTTAAAGATGTTAGCACTTCAATAGAAACTACACCGATACAGGTTGGAAATGAATTTCATAAAGATTCTTCTGAAGCAGTACCAGAGCACGATGAAAATCAAGTAGTCGTTGATGAAGCTCCAGCGATTCGTATTTCTAATCGGGAACGAAAACGTCCAGGGTGGCACTCGGATTATATTAAGGAAAGCAATGTTGCATATTGTCTTCTAACAGAGAAAGGAGAGCCAACAACTCTTTGCAAGGCACTGAATCATTCAGATGCATCTCAGTGAATGACGGCTATGCAGGAAGAAATTGAAGCTCTTCATAAAAATAAAACATGGGAACTTGTGCCATTGCCAAAAGGTAGAAAACCTATTGGAAATAAATGGGTGTATAAGATCAAGCGAAATGGCGATGATCAAGTGGAGCGGTATCGTGCAAGACTGGTGGTTAAAGGATATGCTCAGAAAGAAGGTACGGACTTTAATGAAATATTTTCTCCTATGGTTCGACTTACAATAATTCGAGTAGTTCTAGCGATGTGTGCTATATTTAATTTGCATCTAGAGCAGCTAGATGTGAAAACTGCATTTCTTCATGGAAATCTTGAAGAAGAAATTTATATGCTTCAACCAGAAGGTTTTGAACTACAAGGAAAAAAGAACTTGGTTTGCAGGTTAAAAAAATCTCTGTATGGTCTCAAACAGGCACCGAGATGTTGGTACAAGAGATTTGATTCTTTCATAATGAGCCTTGAATATAACATACTTTATGCAGACCCTTGTGCATATTTCAAGAGGTTTGGGGACAATGATTTTGTCATTTTGCTATTATATGTAGATGACATGTTGGTTGCAGGCCCCAACAAAGATCGTATTAATAAGCTGAAGGCTCAATTGGCTAGGGAGTTTGAAATGAAAGACTTGGGTGCCGCAAACAAGATTCTAGGGATGCAAATTCACCGAGACATAGATAATAGGAAGATTTGGTTTTCTCAAAAGAATTATTTGAGGAAAATCTTAGAGCGTTTCAATATGCAAGATAGTAAGCCAATCTCAACCCCACTTCCTATTAATCTCAAGTTATCCTCCGTTATGTGTCCTAGCAGTGAAGACGAGAGGAAAGAGATGTCTCGAGTACCGTATGCATCAGCAGTGGGAAGTTTAATGTTCGCAATGATATGTACAAGACCAGACATTGCACATGCAGTGGGAGTAGTTAGTCGGTACACGGCGAATTCTGGTAAAGAGCATTGGAATGAAGTAAAGAGGATCCTTAAATACATTAAGGGAACCTTAGATGTTGCATTATGTTATGGGGAACCGGAATTTATTGTCAAAGGGTATGTTGATTCAGATTATGCAGGCAATATCGATAAAAGTAAATCTACCACTGCATATGTTTTCACACTTTGTGGTGGAATAGTAAGTTGGATTTCAAAACTGCAGTCAGTTGTAACCACGTCAACAACAGAGGCAGAATATGTAGCAGCTACTCAAGCTACTAAAGAGGCAGTATGGTTGAAGATGTTGTTGGAGGAACTCGGGCACAAACAAAAGAATATCACTCTATTTTGTGACAACCAGAGTGCCTTGCATCTTGCAAGGAATTCGGCATTTCATTCAAAGACAAAGCATATACGAGTTCAGTATCACTTCGTTCGTGAGAAAGTGGAAGAAGGAACCGTGGATATGCAGAAAATTCATACTGACGACAATGTAGCTGATTTTCTAACAAATTCAATCAACCGTGACAAGTTTGTTTGGTGCCGTTCTTCATGCGGCCTAGCAGAAACATAAGCAACATCATTGGCAAGGAAGGATTATCGTGTGAAGATTGTTTGAGCTTCAATCAAATCTTCAAGTGGGAGATTGTTGAAATAAATTGGAGTTGGTCAATGTTGCATTTGGTAAACTAGAATTCACAAATGGAGTTGGTTTCATGGTGGCTAACTTACACCATTATCTTCTAAACCAATTCACTTCTACATCTAGTATAAATAGAGATCATTAGAAACACATTCAAATCATCTCAACACACTCTTCCTTCTTATGTTCTAGTAGTCTAATAGAGAATTAGTAAGTGATAAATCTCCTAATTACAAGAGATATATAACTTGGTACTTATCCTTGTAATTAGAAGAGAAGTGTAATTCCTATTATTCATATTAGTGAAACGTTTCTTTCCTTGCCCGTGGTTTTTACCCTATTGGGATTTTCCACGTTAAATCTTGATGTTCCTTTATTGTCATTATTTCAAGTATTACTAGCGGTTTGCTATAATTCGGTGTCACTTTTCTCAACAAAATCACCATTTTAAGTGACATATGCTAAAAGAACTTCAAGATAATATAGCTATGCACGAATTATTTGAAGATATATTCCAAATATACAAAAAGGGTAGAGTTGCTTTGGTGGTTTCAACTTCTTTATCTTGAACAAATGATCAAGGGTTCAAACATCTCCCTCCCACTCCTTTTAATTTTTTGTTTTACACGCTTTCAAATTTTCACTTTTCGTTTTCTCTCCATACAACTATTTTTCTTTATATTTCTTCCAAAATTCATAATTGTAATTTTTATTCTTTCTCTTTATTTACTCCGTATCTCTTTCTTTCTCTTTTTTCCTTCCCTCAACTTTTACTCTTTAATTTTACTATTTTAATTTAACTGTTTAATATTTTTCCTACTTTATACATATTGTAATTATTGTGATTACAAGTTAACCGAACATTATAAAAGCACATATCAAAATCTAAGATCAATTTGAACTTCCAAACTAGTTGAAACCAAATATACATAAAGAAACAATTCGTAATAAGAAACAATTCGTAATAAGAAACAATTACTAGCGATCAACAACAAGCATTGAAAACGCAAAAAATTAAAAAAAAATAATAGATAGAAGTAGCGGCAACGCGCGGTTGCCAACACATCTTACTATCAAATATGATTTTAAATAAATTACAAGTTTATTAGATGTAGCGTATGCCACAGAGAATACGTTAGTAAAACCTTTTACTGTATATGTACTATACATTTTGTTCGTTAAAATTAGCCTGTGACTGGATTCCCTTCTCTAATTTTGCCCCAAAATCAAAAAAAAATAATAATTCGGATACACGGTTTTGTTCTCATAGATACAAAAATTAGTAGCATAGTATCAACTAGGTCATGAGTTTGCTTTAACGAGTGCACGAGCAGAAGCAGAGACAGAGTTGTTCTCCGAAAAGGACACGAGGTTGATCCGTCCGAATTCTATCTATATCAACTAAATCAATGATCATACGCGCGCTTATGTAAATTTCGCACAATATATGCTCAATAACTTTGCGCTTATTAAAATCGAGATAACAACATAAATATAAGGCGCAATATGTCAACTTGGGAATACCATAAATATAATTGTATGAACCTTATTTAGAGGTTAGATTTTGTTACGAGTTAAAGACTTCATACATTAATGGTATTGTTGGAGTGTAATCGGTTATAAAAGGATAAAGTCATCCCACATCGGAAGTATGAAAGAAATAATGTTAGTATATAAACCTATAAGAACCTCCCTCTATCATCAATTGGTTTTACAGTACTAAATGACTCATGAGCTTATATGTTGTACATGTTGGTGAACCAGAAACGATCTTTCACGTGATATCATATGTTAGTATATAAGTAGGGATGGCATCAGGTCGGGTTTAGGTAATCCCGAATCCGGACCCGATTAAGAAACCTCGCCCCAAACCCGGCCCGAAACCCGTCGGGTCCCCATTTACTTACATACTATCGGGTTTCGGGTTTCCCCACGGGTAAACGAGTATACCCGATTAGTCATTCTGTATTTATTTTTCAACAAGTTACCAAATTAAAATATCGAAAAATAACTTAACTACTTCATGTTTAAAGTATTATAAAATATCACATACAAAAAGTTAATTGAAAAGTTTCTAAAATAATCAAATACACAAAGTATATAAAATATCACATCTCGAAAACTTGTTGTATATGATTATATTGAATAAAATTATACTCGTTTTCAGAACAAATAAGAGAAATCTTTCATACATTAACAATATTTCACAAATACTAAGATTATACATAAAAATTATTATTAAAATTCCTCGGGCCGGGTATACGGGTATGCGTGTCGGGTATACGGGTTTATATCCAAAACCATACCCGAACCCGAACCCGGAATTTTTTTTGTAACCATCCCCATACCCGGTCCATGACCCGACGGACTCGTGTCAGACCCGGCCCAATTATAACGGGTTTCGGATTTTTCCATCGGGTACGGGTCATTTTGCCATCCCTAATATAAGCCTATAAGAAATTATCTTTATCACCAATTGGTTTTAAAGTAATAAGAGACTCATGAGCTTATATGTTGTACATGTTTGTAAACTTGAAATGAAAAAAACATTCAATGTTTGCCAATATGTATATATTTTGTTTTTTTAATAATAATATTTCTTGACAGAGTGTATTACATATACACTTCTTTACTCATAACTTCCATCCATACTAGTGTTACAAATTGGTAGAGGAGGGTAATAAATGGTCACAACTACACACATAAAGTTCATAAATGCAAATGCAACCGCACGCAAATGTATTATAAGTATCTCATTCAAACCCATTTTCTACACACAACTTTTTTAATAAAAATAAAAACCTTGTCCTGTTTTCCATACTATTTGCCAACCAATTAACCTTATGGCAACCCAAGTCACTACAAAAGAAAAACATTTGAAGGTAGAAATCATAAACAAAACCTATGTGAAACCTCAAAAACCACTAGGAAGAAAAGAGTATCAATTGGTCACATTTGATCTTCCTTATATAGCCTTTTATTACAACCAAAAGTTGATCATTTATAAAGGCGGTGTCGAAGAGTTTGAGGAAACCGTGGAGAAATTGATTGATGGGTTGAAGGTAGTTTTGGTTGAGTTTCATCAATTGGCTGGAAAGTTAGACAAAGATGATGACGGGGTGTTTAAGGTTGTGTACGATGATGACATGGATGGGGTGGAGGTGTTTTCAGCGGTCGCAGTTGATACTGCGAGTGCAGATTTAATGGACGAGGAAGGAACAATTAAACTCAAAGAATTGGTCCCTTATAATGGTGTTTTGAACATGGAGGGACTTCATCGTCCACTTTTATCGATTCAGGTATTATTTCTTATCTATCGATGTTTTTAAGATTTATTGTGTAATTGCGTGATTTTAAAATTGATGATTTAATTATGAAATAAAATAACTTTGTTTCTTAACTTGGGGTATCAATTTTTTGCCATTAGTTATTGATACTCATTTTGACACCCGTTACACAAAAATTCAGTAATTTTTGTGGATGTTAGGTGCGACGGTAATTGCATATTAAATGCATATCAGATTATCATCAAATATCAATTGGTTCATAACGACTAGACGTACTTATATGGACATAATAATATTGTTGTAAAATTTATATTTATTATTTTATTACTCACATATTTAAATTATGTTGCAAGAACTATAAAAGCGGATTAGTAACCTGGACTTTAATCTATTTTTTTTAAAGCAAAAACATATTAATTCAAATAGGAATATGAGTTCGGAGTTTATATATGAATGTACTTTATGGACATAATAATATTTGCATAATTACGCAAGTAGAAATGTCAGAAAACATTCTACTGACATGTAATTTAGAATTATACAAGCTAAGAAACAAGTAGTCCATTATAATGTTTTTTTCTCATTGATGCATTCGTAAAACAGCCATATAAAATGTAAAATAATGTGTTTGAAGACTTTAGACTAACCGAAAATGCATTGATTTTATAATGTGTTATTCACATTAAATTCCTGCTTTTCTAATTTTTTGTTTTCATAAAATCCATCAAAAAAGACTCAATTTCATTTCTAATAATACTTTTATTTGTGAATTTGCTCAAAAGACCATAATTCATGTCTCATAAAGTAAATATCGAGATATATACGAGTAATTTCAACTCTATTTTATATTAATTGCAGTAAATTTTGTTCCTACTTGTATAGAACAACAGCGATGAAATATAATTATTTAATTTAATTTGTTATTATTACTACAATAAAATAATAAATAAATAATACCTCTCAAAGAAAACATTGATTGCAAATTGCAATAAGTAAAAATAATTCTCATAGAAAACATTGATTGCTTTAAGTTATCTATTATACCAGCAACTTAAAATGCTGAGTAGGTTAATTAATAAATTATTAATGACCTTCTTATTTTTTTTTTTTAAAAGGTGGCAATTTATTTCCCAATGCATTACCACGCCTTTTACATAAAAAAAAATCTCAAAATACACAATTTTAACTTGTAATGTTATTGTGTTATTGTTCTAGAACCTGAAGACAAATGGATATTTATATTTTATATTTAAATTGTGATAATTTAATATATTTTGAATATATTAATAAAAGAAGGTAAAATGGATAAACATGAAAGAGACAATTAATTTGTTTGCAAACACTCGGCATTCGTCAAACTATGCACATGATATGTTTTAAACTTTTATCATGTTGAGCTTTTGTACAGATAACAAAACTAAAAGATGGGCTTGTACTGGGCTGCGCGTTCAACCATGCCATTTTGGATGGTACATCCACCTGGCACTTCATGAGCTCGTGGGCCCAAACTTGCTCCGGATCCAAGTCCATCTCAGCAGTGCCTTTCCTTGACCGTACCCAAGCGCGTAACACGCGCGTGAAACTCGATCTCACACCTCCCGCCCAAACTAACGGTCATTCAAACGGCGACACTAACGGTGATGCAAACGCCACGCAGCCACCAGCACCGGCTCCGTTAAGAGAAAAAATCTTCAAATTCTCAGAGTCGGCAATCGACAAAGTTAAAGAAAAAGTCAACGCGAATCCACCTGAAGGATCAACCAAGCCATTTTCCACATTTCAATCCCTCTCAACGCACATATGGCACGCAGTCACACGCGCTCGCAATCTCAAACCGGAAGACTACACCGTCTTCACTGTTTTCGCCGATTGCCGGAAACGTGTCGATCCTCCGATGCCTGATAGATATTTCGGAAACCTAATCCAAGCGATTTTCACCGTTACCGCTGCAGGATTGTTGCAAGCGAATCGGCCGGAATTCGCAGCGTCGATGATTCAAAAAGCGATTGATATGCACGATGCAAAAGCAATTGAAGCGCGTAACAAAGAATGGGAAAGTAATCCGATTATATTCCAATACAAAGACGCCGGAGTTAATTGCGTCGCGGTTGGGAGTTCGCCTAGATTTAAAGTTTATGATGTGGATTTCGGGTTCGGTAAACCCGAAAGTGTTCGGAGCGGGGCAAATAACCGGTTTGATGGTATGGTTTATTTGTATCAGGGAAAAAGTGGCGGAAAGAGTATTGACGTTGAGATTAGTTTGGATGCAAGTGCAATGGAAAACCTTGAAAAGGATAAGGAATTTGTTATCCAGGAATAAACCAATTCCAGGTTTAGAATCGCAATCGAGTATGATTTCAGGAATAAATTCTGAAGGTGAGATTGAAATCGTAACTAGTTTGGTTAACTTGTTGAATGGAAGTGGTTTGGATGTGGTATTTATGTAGTGTGAACATGTTAAGTGGGTATGTTGAATATTTTAGTTTCCAGATGTGGTTAAATTTGTAATGATAGTTGTATTTTCTATTGTCTCAATGTTAAGCTCTTTTGTTCGTGTTGTTTGAAGTGAAATATTCGTTGTGGTTTTTGATTTTAAATGAATGTTGTAGCTTTTTTTAGTTTGTTATAAGATTCATCTATTCATCTACTACGGAGTACTAGTATGTTACAGTACAAAATGAGCTACAATTTTCATAACCATAATACCCAAAACAATCTAAAACAAAACAATTTACTTGTTTTTGGGCAAAATCTTTATCAAAAAGATGAGACAGAAGACCCAGCTTTAAATCAGGTACCCTGACTTATAACAATGTGAAGAAATAAAAAACAGTCTTGGTTGGGGTATGTAATAAAAATGAACCTAAAAACTACTATTCGGATTCGTTCAACTGCTACCTCCTAGTTAACGTCCCTTTGTTTTCGAATGTACTTTGTCTTGATGCTCTTCTCGGGCTTTGTTCTGTACTTTGTCCCTGCCCTTGAACCACCATCACATACAACTACGTGTTGTTGAGCCGACTCAGTTGCTGCTTGATGGTCAGCTTGGACGTCTGGTGGTTCCGGTGCGGATGTTAGAACCAAATCAACATGGTCCTCTGATATTGCCTCTTTCCATCCTGCACACATAAAACCAAAGGTACCAGCTAGGCATAATCGAAAAAATGCACCTCACCAATATTTCACTCAGACGAGTTGTACGTGACGGGTAATTCAAACACCAAAAAAAGTAAAATGAATTTAAAAAAAACATTAGGGTAGAAATGGCATACTCTGGGAAAGAAAAGCTTTTGCTGCATCAATAGAAAAGGGAATTGTTTCCTGCTTATCTTCCGCTTGCACATTAAAGCTATTTGTATCTTCACTATCGGTCAACCGAACTCTAGTGTCATGTTGGGGCCCGCACACACTGTCATTATCTTGAAACTTGGCTAGACCGTTGACCTGATTCTGAGCTGTAGAGTTTCTCAAAGTCACAGATATTGAACCAATCATTAACTGACAGTTGTTCTCACTGGTTTGATTAATTGCATCATCATGAACTCTGGATTTTACATCATTATCAAATTTAGTCTTCTTGGTCCAAATTTTACCATATCCAACCCTTTGTTCCTTGTGTTTGTGCGCATGCTCCCGTTTAATCATTTTTTTACCATTCTGATTACTACGAAAACCATTACGACTACCTCTTTGAGATTTCGGCACCTGCCATCGACCAACGAAACGATGCCAACCACTCCCGAGCGTCTTCTGTTTTTCATCAGGTAAAATATCTGAGTGATCGATATCAATGACATCATCATTTCCAGAGAACTGATCGTTGTTGAGAGGTGCGTCAAAATTTTCATCTGAGATTAGATTAACGGCCTCCGAAGAGATCTGAGAGCTGGACGTGTCTTCTGATACAATGCTCGCAGATACATTGGGAGTGTATAAGTCAACTTTTAAGCCATTAGATCGATCCCGTGCCCTCTCTTCCTTTTTTCTGATCTTTCTTTGTCTTTTTCTTTCGACTATCTTAGCTTGCCTGTGTCCACACCATAACAATGGGTATCAGTTTGACAATATAACATTGAGCGAAAAACTTTATTCGTTAAAGGGTTAAAAAAGAAGTGTATGACTAGTAAAAATAAGTCCAATGACAAAACGATAAACTCCTATAAATACATGTATATATCAATATTTAATATAAGGTGCCACACACCTCCTTTGAGCAGCTTCTTCTTCCTCTACAAGCAGTTTTTGGCATCTCAATGCTTCTGCGTCTTTATCTGCAAGCCATGCCTTCACCTATCCAAATTTAAGTTTGTATGCTTATTAAAAAAAAGCTTCATGATTAAGATTATAGTTTTTGATCTACATATTATATCCTCATAGATAACTACACTTATACAAGTAGACCCTTGTTTATACTTTAATTCGCTTTCAGTGGAAAATCACAAGTTTCGAAATGTCTAAAGATATATTTTGGACCATATCTTCTAAATAATATGCGTTCAGTAACTAATAAATGGGCTCGGAAGGAAATATACCAATTTTTGTTCAAGAAGAAAACTTGTGCAGGCAATTAAATTCTTCGTCTCAAGCCCAATTTTCATAGCTTCACTATCAAATACATATTTCATCACAGATTCGGCTGTTCCAGAACATAGAAATGTTCCCTCACTAGCATCATCAAGAACATTGAATAATTCCTCAGAGGAAAGTGGCAACCTGGAAAGTCTACCGTGAACAATATCCTGCAAATTAGCATTCCCAAATCCTAAATATACCTCAGATATTAAAAATGTTAATAACTGAACAAATAAAATAACAATGAAAACAAAATATGAGATTGAAACGGTGCAGGAGGCCAAAGAAATAAAGAATGTCTTACTACAAGTGATGAGCCAGCCTTCACATATACTTGAGGAAGAGATAAAAATGTTGTTTTCCGTAAATTAACTGCAATATTCTTTACTATAGAAGAGCCTGGAACTTCCTAAATTGAAACGACAATTAGAAACAATAGTTTAAAATTTGGCCCAGTAGACCAATAAAGTTTGAGGGACCCATTCAAAGCAGAAGGCCCATAATAACAACGGCGTTAAAGTTAGACAGCCTAAAGACAACTCCAGAGTCTCAAAGCAACCGAAAGCAAAAATGGGCAGGGAAAGAGAACCAGGCATACCTCAAGATTAACGTCTTCGAAAGAGGTGATCTCTTTACTTTCACTGTAAGAGAGCTGCAAAAGACACAAACGGTGAGCATAATAAAGCGGAACAAAGTCCTCCACTAATGTATACTAGCTAAAAGTTACCTTATCCCAAAATGCTCCTAGTAAATCCCTGTACTGTTGGGGCTCCTAAACAATAAATGATAACAAAACCATATTAATAAAGATAAGTTCACAAATGTGACAAATTAAATATGACAATAATCAGTTAGCTCTGAATAAAGAGAACCTTATGAAACTTGATAGTACGACGATGTTTTCTTATATGTCTCCTGTAGTTGATAGTTGAACAGAACTCACGGGCACACTTGTCACATTTCTGCATTTGAACCCTAACAGGAGCTAGCAAAGGCCAACCAGTGACATCTGCACATTAAAAAGTTATGCTTTTTACTAACTCATATTCATAACAACATTCAAAGTTTCAAACACACATGAAACTATCCTAATTGTTAAGTATATATGCAATATATCCACTTTTAGATGACAGAATAATATATTCACCTTGCTGATCAAAGTTATGAAGTAACTGAATCCACTGTGTAGGGTTGTTGTCCCCTGTTCTTGAGAATGAAAATAGAGGCTCTTTCCCAACAGCTTGTCTGATGAAAGTATCCAAGGAATCAATCCCCTCCTGTGGACTCATTGCATCTGGCTCACCGGCAGTCAAAAGTTTCACAACAGGCATCTACGCTCAAAAAAAAAAAAAAAAAAAACTCTTCTTCAAGCCGAGACTGCATAGAAAGGAACATTGTCGCAAAATGATTAACCTAATCCTATGACAATGTGACAGCAAATGCACTTGAACACGATTTCAATAACTTTGTAGTTTCATTGATGTATTCAAGTAATTGATAAGGAAACTTAGACCTACATAAGTGGAATGAACTTCTCTTTTGAAATAATAAAATTCTTCTGTTGAGCTCTTATATAATATACTAAAAGCCAAATGCAAAATCTATACATTTACAATTTTTTCAATACAAGAGAATGCAGATGGAATTTATCAATATGCCAAATCGGTTTCTACAGCTATAGAATCATTTGTTTACCTAAAACATAAGCACAGCACTTTGAGGCATAATCAATTTCACATGTTTATGTATAATCCGATATATACAATCCTCATTAGCACAATACTAACGACATTCTACAAGCCCTACGCACAAAAAAAATTACAAAAACTGAATGAATTTGCATCATATGTACCTAGAGTTAAAGCTAATATATAAATATCTAGAACAATCACAACAGAGATTAATCATACAGTATATACTTACATACACAGGGAGATAGAAAAAAAATGCAAAAGCATTTATCAGATCATTACAAAACAAAACAATTAAAGTATAATTTAAATTTAAATATTGTCAAATACAGATCAAACTATAATAAGAAACACGTGCTAGGGTTAGAATCAAGTGATCTGTGATAAGCACTGATTGACGTACCAGTGGTGTGAGGTGCTGAGAGATCGCCGACGAGATTCGACTAAGTCGGAAGGCGGCGAAAGGATCGAGAGAAGAAATTAGCGAAAACTGTATGTATATATGTATCTATATGTATATGTTTCTTGTAGATAGCTTATGACGACGAATGAGAGACGCAGTCGGCCAAATCTTGGAGACAGAGAGAATAGAGACGAGGTGGTACGCCAAAAAAAAAAAAAAAAAAAAGCTTATTCTTGATTTTAATTTGAATTTTAAATTATTTTTTGGTTTTTTTTTTTTTAAATTATTTGTGCTTTGTGATTATTACTTTATTATTTATTATTTATGACTATTGTTGAATTGAAGACAAAACTATAAGATATAAGATCGATATACATATAAATATAAATAGTATGGATTAATCTACGTAAACTAAAACTAAATTATTGATCTCCAAGCGTAGAAATTTTGGGTTTCCATTTTTCAATAAAACACCTTAATGCTCATATTGTTTTAATTAACACTTTACTTTTTGTGCAAGATATTTCCATGGTCCATGGATATATATAATAATATTTTTTTATTTAAATTATATTTTACCTTAATCATAATATCAATTTTTCAGTCACTATAAATAACTGTCTTTGTTGATGTTGTTAACGTGCATAAAAAGTTGTGCAATTCAATAACCGCCAAGTCAATTTGTTACCGTCATGTACAATCTTTTTATGTACATTAAGGACTGTTGTTAGCAAAATTCTATTATATGTGTAAACTACATACTCCATATCCGGATTTGTTGAAAAATCATTCCTCATTACAACAAATAGAAATGGATTTGTGCGAAGTTCAAATTTCAAATGCTACACCTCTAAACCCACACGCGTAAGTCTAATAAATACCCCCGTACAAGTCTAAAAAATCGTGTATATACACACAACTTAAAGAGATGAAATAATAATATCTTAGATTTTTTTTTTTTTTAATCAACTTGTGATGAAGAAATTCATTGATGATGATTTAGAGCGAGGTATTCGTTAAAGATTTCATCACAAACAGAATCATCGGGATTCTTTTATGTACAAGTTTAGTCCTTGTTCAGAGTCTCTTTCATGATTTGCTCAATTCATTTTTCAGTATCAAAATCTTTAAGCTTTTTCAATACTCCATTCTTTATCATCAATAGTCACAAAATTAAATAAAATTTACAAACTGATTTGTCACTATAATAAAATTTTTACCAATTCTATGTCACATGTTCATGTTTGAGAAAACTTTATCAACCAAGCATGAGATAACACAACCACAAAGCATGCCTTATTACTATTACATTAACCAAATTTTAAAAAATCAGTGACAAGGTGCAGATAGTGCACCTATTACTATGATTTTACAAAGGTTATCATTTATGTTTAAACTACAACGCAAATTGAAACCAGACCAGGTCAAATATATCAACAGTAGATGTTATATTCTGTTGTAATTTGAGCTAACTAAAAAGATCCCCAGCAAGATTTTTCATCATGCTCTTGACCTATACAACAAAATAAAGCAAAGCAACAAGTCAAATACTTGAATCATAATTTATTTCTTTACTATGCTGATTTTTTAGGATGATGCAAATATTTGTAATTGTACCTTTGTATTTCACTTAAACAAACCTCACGTCTACAAGATATTGTTTGGTGTGCATATACTTTTCCTATCTATCTTAACCGTTAACAATTAAAACAATACATACAATAAGTAAGAGTAAATACCTGCTTTGCCGAAAGACCAATATCCTGAAGATCATCAAGCTACAAAAATAATAAGAGTACATAATTAGCCAAAACTGAATCTAACGATAATGAAATCGAAAGGAACAATGCTCATTCACGGTTGCAAATTATATAGTTCAATTAATGGTTCTTACGCTTTTAAAAGGTTCTGGAGACTCTTCACGAAGTTCAAGGATGTATTCAGCTCTCTTATCTCCAATACCCTGCAAAAACTTAACGTCTTAGGACTTAAATGTAGAAAACGAACACAAAATCTTTATATATCATAACATACCCGTATGCGTTTCAACTCATCCCTGTTAACAAAAAAAAAAAAAAAAAAAAAAAAAAAAAAAAACCCAATTATACTGGGAATATTATTATTTGTAATTAATAATAATGAATAACTGAAAAAAAATACTGACTTGCTAGCTGAATTAAGAAAGTGCAAATAGTCTTGAACAAGTGATTGCTACAAACACAAATAAACTAAAATTAGCAACTAGGACATACTTTATAAAGTTAATTAGCTCATAATTATAGTCACAAACCTTCATCCCCGAGCTACGTTTGCTGAAAGTTCCTGACAGACAATGTGATGAATCCGATTTATAAGTAACTAAGGGAGTTTTTGGTTCCAAAGTATCAACAGGGTTCTCATCCTCAGTAATAGCATATTGCAGCCCAGAAGCCAATGTTTGCGAGTGATTATTCACCTCTAAAGATTTTAAACGATCGAGTATCTTTTTCAACCCCAAACTTGGTGGTGATTGGCCATTAAAGGTCAAACTGTTGTTTTCCTTCTCTACGTTATCACCTGTGATATAAATAAATGAAGTATTATAAACTTTATTTATTTGTCTCAGCTGAAATTTATTTTCATAAGAGACTTACCATTAACAAGAGGAATAGATTCTGTAAAGTTGATTGGCATTGTTACGGAAGCATCCTACAATAGAGATGTGGTTTAAATTAAGGGAACTGGTGATAGTCATAACGAAATTACATAACATAAAGAACATAACAATTACCTCTTCATTCATAGCAATTGACTCTATTTCTTGGGTACCACCCGATTCATTAATTTCCTGCAATAACAATAACAGCTCCTTATTAACTCATATCTTAATCTTAATCTTAATAATTTTAAAATGATAATTCTATAAAGAACTTGTGTGATCCATTACTCTACCTCTTTAGGTGAAACGAGCACAATAGCCGAGGAAACGTCTACAACATTTGGGTTGAATATAACACCATCTGATGAGCATGACTCCTACAATCAAAATGCAAAGTTAATTAACAATCTAATACTTCGCTAAAAAAAAAAAAATGCAACACTGGCTTCATGGTATAATGTGGCAATATTTTTCCCTCAATATTATATTGCTTATAATGTTTATAGTTTAGATGTTCATTCCTAGATAAGGTACAAAAGGGTAATCAAACTTTATTAAAATATCAAACCTCCTTCTCGTGAGGTACCAACAGCGGGATCACCATTGAGAATATCTGACTTTACTATATTTGAAGAAATTTTTTCATGTGTCTATGTTGTAAAAATTTAGCATATTGTAACTTTAATAGGCCAATTTTTAAATCCAAATCATACATATCATATACATAATATATTATATATGTATAAAAAAACTAGCAAGATATTGGTTTCCACATGCAAAAGTAGTAGAGTATGTGGACTGTAGATTGTAGAATGCTATAAGATTAACAGATTAACAGAAGTATACCGTGTTCAATATCTGCTCCTTGATGCCATTTGCTTCCTCTGTACCAGCAGATACATCCCTTCAAGTCCAATGAAAACAACTTAATAAACTAAAAACAATTTCAATCTCAATCTGAATCTTTAAAAAAAGAAATTCATTTTACCTTCCTTTGTCATTTTTGGTTTTCATTGCAGACAAAGCCAATCTGGACTTGGTTCGTTTTGTAATTGTAGAGAATACAGCAGAAGACACGCCAGAAGTGGCTTTATTTGCAGATAAATGTACACGGGATGTGGAAGTTTTCTTTGCAGAAAAGGATGTATTCACACCAGATTTGGCTTTATTTGCAGATGAGTATACACACGAGGTTGAAGTTTTCTTTGTAGAAAGGGAAAATGCTACAGGTTCGATATCTTTCAGCCTGGAAGCTAAGGCTACTGCATAAACAGTATCCGGGCAAAACAACGGGTTCTGCATTTAAAAAGAGATTGGTTTACTCAAACGAAATAATATATTTGATTGATTGCATATATTAAAACAATGCATTAGACAAGTTACCACACAAACGAGTAGGGATATATGATTGTCTCCGCCTAAAGAATCCTGTAGCATTCGAGCAACTTTGCTTTCTCGATAAGGGATACGAATCTCGTAGGCATTGACAGCATGGATAACCTTTAGCAATGCGTTCAAAGACTTGTTGATCTGTATACCCTCAATAAAGTTGGTTGCATTAATGCTATTTCTTCGGGGATTCTCATAGCCTAAAAAAACATAATATTATTTATTACACATAGAAACTTAGAATACTAATGTCATCAAGTAGAATCATTGTTTGTACCTGCTAAATCAACAAAGTTCATCTTGCCAATACATTTTTGGTTGGTCCCTTCAGCAGAAGCTAAAATATGTACCATTAAAGCTTTATGGCTTCTTCGTGGGACCTCTAGTGTTATCTTTTGTGTTTGTTTGCTCAAACTATTCCCGCCACAATATAACTTTTGAAACTCTAACATCGATTTTACAGGTAACTGTAACAAATTCAGATGTGGAAATTGTAAACATTAGTATCAAACTAACACTTGCAAAAGTTTTACTCGTGTCACAAACTAATCATTATAGCAATTTACTTGCCTCGGAAAGACCTTTAAACTTTATATTTCCTTGTGCATCTTCTAGTACATGTACTTCAGGATTCTTGGAGTCTAATAAATCATAAACATGATTCTGAAAAACTTCATAGATTGATACTGCAACTGAATGTTTTTCTCCTAGACTTTTGAGAATTTCGTCCATTACCATCATTCCTAATCCATGATTTTCTTCAGAACCCTTCAAACAAAACAAAAAATAGACTTAAGATTAGTATTTGATAGTAACCACCTACTAGTAGTACCTTACCATTAGTATATTTGATTATAACATCAAATTTTCATACAATAAGAACCAAGAATTTATAAATGAAATAAAAGACAGTTCACCTGCATTAAGTAGGTCTTTCCACTACCTCTGGCTCCAAAAGCAATAAACGTTGAGCTTTCACCATCAAAAGCCTTTGCAATATGAGGTTTTATTTCCTTTGAGAATATTAGAGTTGTATCTTCGTTCTGCCCATAGCAATGATCCACCTCATACTCATTTTTACGGCTAGAAGAACAAGACACAAAGAACTTAAGTATAAATAATGCATAACTTAAAATGCAGATCAAAACTAAGTAAAATTTTTAGCTCTGATCTACCCAAAAAAATATACGGAGTAATAAAAGTACCTAGATGTTTGATCATCAAAAGACAGTATAACTTTCTCAGATCGCTCACTATCACCAGACTTACGAACAGAGATTATTGATGAAGAGCGAGCAGTATCCGATGCCAATTCCTGATCCCTAAAACCTCTAACCCTTGCAACAATTCGGACTTTTCCGCTAAATTTCGAGCAATGTTTGAATTGAGTTGTTGCAGACGAAGCCATAGACACTGAAAATTCTCACACAAATTTCAATTTCAATAACAATACAACTACAACCTACTTATTTCAATTGAATTGAAAGACTAGAAAACCTAGTTATACCAATTTCTCGAATCATATCAGGATTTCATACTAAATTTCCACATTACTTAACATAATTTAACAAAATCGTCGTGCAATTTCTTTCATATAACAAAACTATAATAATATAATCGTATATTGCAAACGCACAAACTTACACAGCCTCGAGAAACAGATCAAATTAGTAAACTAGGGCTAGAATCGCGTAATAAACATATGAAATTAATCGTAGAATTAAACATACCAGTGTGAAATTAACAGATTTGAGCTGCTTGTGATGAATTGAAGGAGTGCGAGGAAGAAGCGTGTGGAAGAAATTTGAGTAACCGTTGGGGTGAAAGGATTTGAATTACGCTCTACGCTCTCTGCCTCTATGTCTGAAGTACTTTTTGGTGAGGCCAAATATGACTTATAGGCCTAAAAGTTAGTTGGGCTTATAGAAACTTTATTTATCCAATAATTGTTGTTGACTGGGCTGAACCAATTATTATCCAAAATATGGATTAAAAGTTGTACGGTATAAATTCTTAAATAATGTGTGTGATGAATTTATCAAAATTCAAGGTGAATTTATCATTGCCAATTATTTTTTTAAAGATGTATATGGCTTTTTTTCCCGAAAAATCGATAAAACAAATAAACGAAACTAAAAATCAAAAAATACAACAAAAACGGAATTACTAACCTAGTCAACATATATAACTATCAAGTTTATTCAGTTTAACGATAAAGATTTCAGTTGTTAATCTATTCTATTCTATACATTATAAAACAATGTTTGTTTTGCTTACATGACGAAATCATATAAATTTTGCTTACGTGACACCATCGTAATAATATAAAAATAAATTATTATTAAAACTAAATAAATAAAAAACTATAGATTATATTAGTAGTTTTTTTATTATTATGTTATCAAAAAATGATCTAAATTAAATAAGGAAACCATGTACATGTATATTATTATTATTATTATTATTATTATTATTATTATTATTATTATTATTATTATTATTATTATTATTATTATTATTCTTCTTCTTCAGTACTTTATAAATATTAAAGAATGTGTCTTTTAAGACATACATGACCATATACTTTCTAACTTGATTATGTTATTTTTTTTAACGTAATAAAATAAGATTTTTTAGGTTGTGTGTCAACATTTAGCTAAATTATAATTAACGAAAACTTATACGTAATTATTTAATAAATATGGTTGATATGTTAATATAATATCACACATTAATTATGATATAATATGCACTTAATATATAATAATAAATGAACTTTATAAATCAACGGGAAGTAAAACAGAATAGTTATGGTGTCAAATATGACTCTATTACATAAATATTTATTATTAGTTAAGTGTATAATTTTATTTTATTATACCAATATATATGTTATAAGAGGCTATTATACGCTTGATAGTAAATCAGTTATTAAAATACAAATATCACGCGTGTTATGAAATCATTTATGTACATATCTATATTTCTATTAAAATTCTATAATGATGATTTTATTATTAAGTTAATTCACTTGTTAAGAAAAAATTAAAAAGAAAAAGAAAAAAATCTAAGCCCTTAAGGTGATGTCATTAATTTAATTAATAACTAATTAATTAAAACTACTTATTTATTTATTTCATGTTTTCGAGAAAAAAATTCACTCTCATTAACCATTAATTATTAATTATTATTATATTATTAATCAAATTCACATATGAGTTCTCTTTACGAGTTTAATTACGTTATATATGTATGCGAAATACATGTCTCAATAAAAGGTTCTATCTAGGCTTTTATGACAAGAAAAATAGTAATTGTGATGAAAATTGGAAGATGATGGTGACAGAATATATGTAGTTCGTTTATTCCGATCAAGTTAAGTACATCAATGTGTCTGTAAAATCAACGAGAAGTTTCTTAGTCGGAATCTGACGGGTCATTAAACTAAATGACTTTAGCGTTTAAATTCACTTAATACCTAAAATATATCATTAAACTGTTTCATTAAAACAAAATCCGTGATTCCACGGGTCATTTCACTAGTTAATTACAATATAATTGGTGGTATAACCTTATTAGTATACTAATACAAATAAAAATATTTATAGTCAATTAATAAATAAATACTTTAAAAGTCAAGTGTATAAGGTTCGGAGGAAAAAAAAAGTCATTTACAAGAAAAATAAAATATCAAATTAATGATATCTTATCCAAAAAAAACCATTAGTAACGGCGTCTACAATACTCTTTTAGCAAATTACAAGTAATATTAAAAATAATTTTTGAAAGGCTAAAAACCTAGAGTTAAATATTTCTCAAGTAACTTTTATATTAAAAAAATATATATATATAATTCTAATGAAAAGATAAGGGCTAATTCGATTTTTATAGTTATACGGGATCAATAAAAGATTTAGATTTATATTTAGGATTTTACTAAATCCATACCGGATTTTTTAGCGTGCAGAAAACATTTGTACGTGGTAGTTAGTCTTAACTTTTTAATAATAGTTATGAAATTGTACAATTATTTTCTACACGCTTACAACAACTTAAGGCAACTTAAGAGTTGTTGTTAAGAGTTGTTGTTAGCAAAATTATTATAATTATATTTTATTAAAATTATACGGAGTATATATACTCCATATTTAACATATTTAATTTAATTTGTATCACAATTCTACAAGTTGGTAAATAATATTCATATAAGCTACGCTAAACTCGTATGGATCAAATTGATACTCTATTTTTAGAACTTTGTGTGAGATAAAATACGGAGTATTGCATTTCTCGTTCAGTTTGTCAAATTCTAAAAAAAAACTCGTAACAAATTAATCACCATCCCTTATTTATTCTTTTGCATTTATTATTTTCCTTAAAAACTCAAAAATACCAAAGGATTTAAATCAAAATCAAACGTTCACTCACATTACGGCCGGTTAAGGATAATAACCGCTGTAACGGTATGATTAATTAGACAATATCACCCGTTTATAGTTAATACTGGGATTTGATTTCTGACCCTCTTCATTATATATTTTTGGCTTTGATTTAGAAAATATCTCTGTTTGATTCATTATAAAAATAATAAAATATCAACACTTCGATAACACGTACACTCTACAAAATATTATGTAAAATATAAACGTAAATTATGCATCTAAATAAGTATAAGATTACATGCAATATTTCAAGTTTATAACATATTTGATTAACTAACCATGCATTTTCTATATAAACTCAAACCTTCTTCAGCCGTCTTCATTCTTCTTCTTCACTTCACAAAAATTTAATTTTATTGATATTCACGATGTTTATACCAGAAAAGCGCTTTACTATTTTGTTGTTTCCATGGTTAGGCCATGGCCACATTTCTCCTTTTCTTGAACTCGCCAAAAAGCTTAGTAACGCCAAAAAAGAAAACAACAAAAACCACTTCGAAATCTACCTTTGTTCGACTCCTGCTAACCTCGAATCGATCAGAAAAACGTTACCGAAAAATATTACGCTCATTAATCTTCACCTTCCTACATTGCCCGATCTCCCACCTCACCTTCATACCACCAATGGTCTCCCGCTTCATCTTATGCCTACTCTCAAACAAGCTTTCGACGATGCACGCCCTGAGTTTACTAAAATTTTGAAAATGCTTAAGCCCGATTTGCTCATTTATGACACGATTCAATGTTGGGCTCCATTGGCTGCTGCTTCTTTTGGAATACCTTCTGTTGTCTTTATTGCCACTAGTACTACAATGGCAGCAAATATGTTTCATCTTTACTTGAATCACTCAAAAGGCGTTCCTTTTCCTTTTCCGAAAATCTTTTATCGTGCATATGAACATAAGAATGTGTCTGAAATTCTTCAAAGTTCTGCTAATAACCTTAAAGATAAAGATCGTGTCATGGGTTGTGTTCTTGATTCAACAAGTATTGTTCTTGTTAAATCCTTTAGAGAGATCGAAGGCAAGTACGCTGATTATCTCTCAAAATTGACACAAAAAAGGATTGTACCGGTGGGCCCACTTGTTGCGGATCCTAAAAGTTCGAAACAAAACAGTGACGAGGTGATCAAGTGGCTTGACACAAAAGCCGTAGGCTCAACTGTTTTTGTGTCTTTTGGGAGTGAATATTATCTTTCTAAAGCTGATTTGGAAGAAATAGCATATGGTTTAGAACTTAGTAATGTGAACTTCATTTGGGTTTTAAGGTTTCCAAAAAGTGAAACGCAAATCAATGCTTCAGAAGCTTTGCCAAAAGGGTTTGTCGAAAGGGTGAAAGATAGAGGTTTATTGGTCGACGGGTGGGCTCCACAAACAAAGATACTAGGACACAAAAATTTAGGTGGATTTGTGAGCCATTGTGGTTGGAACTCGGTGATGGAAACTATGAAATTTGGTGTTCCAATAATAGCCATGCCTATGCATCTTGACCAACCGGTTAACGCTCGGTTGGTGGCTGAGGTCGGGGTTGGTGTAGAGGTGTTGAGGGATGGAAACGGGCGGCTCAAACGGGAGAACGTAGCGAAAGTTGTGCAACGTGTAGTGGTTAGTGAGGCTGGTGAAGTTGTAAGGGAAAATGCTAAGAAAATGAGTGTTGATTTGAAGGTGAAAGGGGAAAAGGAGATTGATGTGGTTGTGGATGAGCTACTTGATTTATGTAAAATTGGGGCCAGATTACGTGGTATCGAGAGGATTGGAATTAGGAAGACTAAAAGCGAAGCTTTTGCGTTGAATATGTGTTGTACCGTTGAAGGTGAAGTTTGACATATCTCTTATGATCGGTTACAACAAGTTAACATACCGAAGAGTGACATATGTTCTTCAGAGTATTAATTAGTTTATGGTTTAATTTGGGTTAAGCTTTACTTCAAGGGTCTGTCTTTTTTGGTACTTGTTTCTTTAGTATGTTGTCCGATAGGAAAAGGCTATCTTCTTTTGTGTTATTAGCCAAACTATCAGTAATAAAATAAATGAGCTATACTACTAAAGTTCATAATTCTCATCTTATTTTGTAATTTTACATGTTTAATATGTTGATTTCTTTCATTTCTTTATCCAATCATAGGCATTCATCTATATTATCAGTTGTCCTGCTTAACGAAAACTAACATCTAATTTGCAAATTACTTTCATCTTTTTTTCTGCTGGAGTGTGTTTCTAATATAATCTAGATGCAAAACCATATTAAAGTTAATACAAGATAACAAGATTAGTGCATAGTGATAGATCCCAAGTTATTAGCAAGAGCATGCTCACAATCATTTGCGAATTAAAAAAGTGCTATTAATAAAAAAATCGAATGCGGATGACGATTACAAAGACGTTTAATTTTTACACAACCACCCTAAACCCTATGTCTTTGTGTAGTTACTTTAACTGGTGACAGTATCAGCATACATTACAGCTCTTCCTACACGTTCCGTAGTAATCATCAGTACCCACCATGAATATCGGGTTCCTCTCACACTCACCAACCGCAGCCCACTGTGGGCACTTGTCATCTTCATCTGCGCATAAATCATCATCTCTGGTTTCTGATGTTACAGAATTCAGTCGGGTCACAGATTTAACTACAAAAATCTTTGTGGCCCACCACATATCGCCTTCGGTTATTGGGCACCTAGCGTGCGAGCTACTAAGGTCTAAGCTAGTATTCGGATAGAGATTGAAGAACAATATTGCATTGCCTTTACTAGGTTTTGTTATTTGACTATTATTTGCACAATCTGCCCATAAACTGTTCTTTGGTGTCGAGCTTCCAGACTGCAATTGAAATGAGCCATTAATGATTACAACAATAACAACAACGATGATAACCTATTTGGATCATAATTTGTATTACCTCTGCTCGAGGAAAGAGGATCTGACCACCTTGCGTGACGTTTGAAAGATACATTACAACCGTTGCCAGTGTAGTTTGACCAGACTGCATGGATAAGTTACCCAAGTAGGTGTGGTTCTCTTTAGCATCTTCAGGTCCAGAATGTAGAACGTGAAGTGGCTTTCCATTCCCTGTGTATAACCATATCATCAGAAAACTGCTAAACTAGGTAATTATTACAAAAAGAAGAAGGATATTATTGGAAGAATACCTTTGGGAAGAAAAGTCCATGCCGAAATCCGTTCCTGAATCCTTGCAGTTATTTCATCCTAAAATAGATGAAACATCAACATGTGGTCGGGCCATTAGGGATATATCTCTCAAAGTTTTTTTTGGATCTCGTGAACTGATAATATGTTATACGAGTATTTGATTAGAAGTTTGGAGGTTATAAACACTTGCATAAACTTCTTACATGTTGTTCCACATCTCCACCCCTTTCATTTTTAGTTATTTTGGAAAGAAAAAAATGCTACATGTTTGACCCATTAATCAATGAAGTATATTCCGAGCGGTACAAGAAATTGGCCCCTTCCAGCCTAGGGAATCAAATTGTGATTGTGGGGTGTCATAAAGGGAGCCCAACTTTTTTATGGAGCAGATAATACTAGCACACATGTACAGAATGGGATTTGAACCCATAACCTATGGTTGGTATGGCACCATTGGTACTGCTAAGCAAAAGATCGGTGGGTAGGAAGCAAAACTTTTGTAACAGAAAGTGGGATATCTTGGGTCATACCAATTGTGACCAATCCTAATATGCTAAACAAGGACTTAGTTGCTTGACCACTTATTGAGGCCCAAAGTTGAAAATAAAAGTATAATGAACTTACTTCACTTTCTAAAGAAATATCTAAACTTGGAGTCCCTTCCACAACTTCGGTCGTATTGTTGCCGCTAAATTTGTCTTCATTGCCTGTTCCCTATAACCAAAAAAGTATACTCTGTAACACTAGCAAGTGGTACATTAATATGAGTCCCAAGACAAATATATGAATCAATAGTTATACCAAAGATATCAGGTGGTCACACTCTTCATTAGATAGAAAGCCATTGTACATAAATACCCTATCGAAAGAAACACATATCAATAGCATATTCAAAAACAAAATCTTCACATATAAAGGTACACCTGCTCTCTGAAACAAATGGAATTTGATAAATGATATACAGTATCAGGTACTCGCTACTTTCATATGGTAGATAATAGAACTATAAACAAGTTGTAAATATCATCCTCTTCATTCGTAGATTTTAAAGTACCTGACCTTGGTTGCCAGGAGAGCTCAACAACTTGTGAAGGATCAATTGTGTTAGAAGGACGAGCACGAATCAACTGTATAACATTCTCTTGGTTCAAGCCTTTATTAGTTCGTAGTTCCTTTCGGCTAAAAACAAAGATTGATTTAGACATTATTTATTTATTGGTGATCAGAAAAAGCGGCCACCAAATTATAATCATCATCATATAAGTAGAAGTAAACTCGTATCATAGACTCAAAACAATAGCTAGCATCACGTTTCATAGGTATATCAGTCGAGTCACACTTTTTGTAGACATGATTGTAGATACATACATTGGCGCAAGTAATAAATATTCTCATGTTCCCCCAATTACACACAATTAGGGCTCAAAAGCAATTTAGCCATTTACACACATAACAAATTGAATGCAAAAAATACACTGGAGCTAATAAAGGCTGGAACATACACAACCTGCGATCTACGAGTATAAATTTCAAAGTAATTAGGGAAGTAATAAAATAGGTTAAATCGCATTTATTTACCTTTCTGCAAGATAGCTGAAAATACAGAGCGTAAATGCTAAAACGACGGGAAAAACTGAAAGATCTTTCGCCATGGAAAGACAGATGTTGGTGTTAAAGATTTTGAAAAAACTGTAAATCTGTACTAGTGTTAATTCTTTAAGCAATCCGCAATTTTCGTTGATATCGTTATTTACATGAACCGATCGCCGGAGTGTGGTCGGAATATAGAGTGGTTTAGAAAAGGGAAATTGGTAGTGTAACAAAAAAAAATTACTAACTAGCAACCGATAAAACTATGTGGTTTGTTTGGCGCAAGAGCTTAGTAGAGTTTGAGATTATGATTTTAATAACTTTCAAGTAATAAGTTTTGTTTGTTAAACATAAAAAATGGAGCTTATGAAAATCATAAGCTTTAGAAAAATAAGCTACTTCTAGTAGCTTATGAAAAAAAGTAGAACTTATGAACTGAAAAATAAGCTTCAGCTAGTTTACCAAACACTTATAAAAAAATAATAAGCTCCAGTTACCAGTTTTAAAAATAAACTCCATCTCCAGCACTAGTCCATAAGCTCCAGCTAATTTCATTCAAACACACCCATATGCAGACAATCCTAATAAAAACAAGTGATTTCTTCACCTCAAAAGTAAAAAAATTCATCCATGTCTCTATTCGACAAATAAAGAGATTGCTTTCGAGTGAACCTCCGGCCAATAAGTAGGAAAATTATTTAAAAAATATTAAAACAAAATTAAAAATAAAATTATAACGCCATGAAAATGGTAGAATCAAATTTCCGTGGATTTTAAATCCTCAATGGAATTCAATTTAGGCTCTAAACGGCAGTCAAGACGCTAATAAATCAACGCTTGCTGTTGATTCAAAAATAGAGTCGATCACCTTCTATTGTAAATCTCTAATTATGCTCAAGAGTACATTGTCAAGGATTGAACCCGAGACCGATAATTTCGCTAGAAGTCTTGGTGACCACTTGAGCGGTGCTAATATGACTTTAAAAAATTATACTTGCAAAAAATGTGCCATGAAAACGCACCACGCACCATGCTTATGCATGTTACCGAAACATTCACCGAGAGAATCATTTTCCTTTGCAAACACGCACTACACACTAAGCATATTTTTTTGATAATTTCACCGAGAGAATCATTTTCTTTTTATCGGTCTCTGGGTCACCATAATACCACCCCAAATCGTATCTTTGACGTAACTCCAATTTAGTCACCGTTTATTTTTATTTATTTTTTTCGGAAATTTGGTGACTAAATCGAGTCAAAAATACACATTTAAAAAAAAAGTTGAATACATCGGAGATACGAATCAAAAGATACGATCATTCACACATCTGGCACAACGAGAACCACACACCGTGTGTGGTGCTTGATGCGTGTTTGCGGGGAAAAATGATTGTCTCGGTAAATATCTCGGTCACGCATCAGGCACCAAACACTAAGCATGGTTTGTGGTGCGTTTTTAAAGGGCATTTTTACAATTACGATTTTTTCAAGTGTATATTCTCTAACACTCTCAAGATCTCAAGAGGTCATTTTGTTCAATTTCCCTTTAGGAAAAACTAAGGTCAATACACATAGTGTTTGAGCTTGGACTTGGGTTTGTGTTTGGGGTGGTATTATGGTGACCCAGAGACCGATCTTAGACCCATATATTGTCATCACTATCTTTCTCTTCGTTTCTATGCATATTACATCCATACTAAATTTAGATGTAAGTAACTAAGTATACGACTGTACGTAACTTTGCTTTTAATATTATGATTATGATTATGATTATTGAGCAAGCCCATTGACTCAATTTACTAGGAGAATTTCATCGACAATACTTGGCGAGTATCAGTAGTTAAAATGGAGCTACAAAACACACCAAGAAAACGTACGTACTTAGGTGGAGATTGAAAGGAACCGTTAATTGTTAAGTCTCACTAGGTTAAATTAATGATGCACATTTTATCACTTTTAACATAATTGTAAGGAGGAGGTATCAAGGACTATAAATACCTCCTCTCACCCTCATTATTACTGTATTATACTTGGTAATTTTACCTTTACACGTTCAAGATAAATCTATCACTTTGTAATCACTTACACAATCAATATAATTTAGCTCTCTCATCCAATCTCTGTTGTTTATATCTCGATCTAGACATGAATTAAGGAACTACATTAATGATTACAATATTACTCAGCATGCTCTAAACCCCTATTTAAGTTAATTCACAAAAAAGTTAAATTTAAAAAGAGGCAGATATAATAACAATGGTAAAAACTCCAATAACCAACAATGAAGATAATGTTGAAAAATGAAAATATCACTACCTTCATAAACAAAAAGGGAGAACCAATGAATGAATAATTGAATAATACAACACCACAAACATTTAACATCAAATTGTTTCATGGCACATGAATGTTACATAAATTTTATACAATAGAATGTGACTTTTTCAGCAGCATGTGGCCTGATTCTCCCTTGTCAAATAAACGCTCGATTAAATCATCCCAACTTTCTTCAGGCCTTTGTTTTCTGCTTGAAGATCCCCCTTCCTCGATGTCTTGAAATGTACCATACGCCGAAGGTAAACTAGCATGGGGCACCGACAAGCTAACCGCTCTCTGTAGTGCCGCTTTGTATTCATTACTATGTTCTTTGGCCAAAGTTTGCTGTCTTTCCATCTTTTGTTTTGCAGGAATCTCCATTATTGGATCTTCCTCTAACATAATCTTGTTTAATTTTGGAAAAATAAAAATTCAGACTTTTTTGCACATAGAGATAGGTTTTATTATTAATAATTAATAATAATAATATAATAATAATAATAATGATAATAATAAAGTAAAGAATACTCACATTTAACGCCCTTTTGGCTTCCCTCTCTATCCAAATGAGGGCATGGTCAGAAGTAGCATTGCAAGAAAGAACAATGTGCTCAAATCTTCCATCAACAGGCACCGCTGTTTTTACAACAGGTGGAAACCTGCCACATCTGCAATCATATTAAGCCAAATATGATTTCGGTCACTTACAAGTTTTTTTTTTTTTTTTTTTTTTTTTTTAATAAATATAATAATAATACCTGAAAAGTTTTCTCTCAACAATGTGGTAGAGGCGACCAGGTGCATATAGCCTTCTTGGATCTTTGATTTTCCTGTCCTCGGATGTGCATGTGTCTGTTACACATCTTAAGCACAACAAACATGGTAAACTGTTCAAACAGAGAATCATGATCATTATTATTATATCACTAACGAGTAGTTTTTATAACATAAACGTTATGGTTCTGTGGATGTTGGTGGAATAACTTGACCAGACCTGAATTTAAAATAACTTGCTTTAACTGCTTACCCAACCCACCCATTTTGCTACCTCTGGTTTTCATCATACAATGTTACCGGTCATAACAAAATAACAATAAATCATCAATGTGCGCTTAACATACAATGTTACCATTCATAACAAGTATCTCTTACCAGAAAACAGATTTAAAAATGTCTTCCAACGGTGTGGCTGTTCTTGGCAAGAAATCATCCTATTTCAAGAATGAAAAAAAAAGATTAAAATTTTCATATATCCACAAATCATGAGAATAAGTTCCACACAAAAGCTCTTAATTGTCTCAATTTATATCTCTAATTGCATAAAAGGTAAGAAAAACTTGCCTGCAGAACGACAGAATTGATGACATCAGCATATCTCACAGCCAAGTTTAGTGACATACATCTGGCGGGTGCAATAGAAAAGCATCGAACCCTCTTCCTATCAATGTTCCCCAACTTATCTCGGTTTGTGACCACAACCATGGCCAACAATGCAGCCACACCTGACCCAAGTGAGTGACCTGTTAAAGTCAACGTATAACTCGGGTAACTTTCTAACAACTTTTTCAAAGTGTCACTTTCGGCATCCAATACAACTCCGGCAGCTTTTAACAACCCGTTATGAACATACCCACCATCAAATTTCCTTCGACCCAATTTATTATCCAACAAAACCGCATAATCTGTATGGATAGCCAAGTTAAGGCCTCTAATAGCAAGAACTATATCACAATGAGCATGATCTAAATACAACAAATACGGTGGGGCCCGGCCTAGAGTATCATTATAAGTTCTCTTCAAGATTATATTATTCGGATCGATTCCATATCCACCTGGCGGTTCCCAAATAGGGTAGTTAAGATCATCTTCATAAACTGCAAGAATATAACGACAAAGCCTAGGGACGGGTTCGAATTCTTCGGCGGTGGCAACACCCCATGACTCACTATCGTGGCCTGCGGTGTAAAGGCATCGTTTCCAAGCCCACCGAGCACAAGCTATACAATAAACGCACTCGAGAAGAGGGACACCACATATGATTGACATTGTGGCTACAAAAGTACAACTATGTCAGCAAGAAAGATAAACTTTTTTAAAATTCATGGAGCTCAACACATAGAAACATATAGCAATTAACTTTTACTTCAATCCTAATTTGGTAAAGTTAAAAAAAAAAAAAAAAATTACATAATAAAGGTCTTCTAAAGTTGGGATTTTTTTTTATGTTTCTGTTCCAAAACCGGATGAATTTGTAGCTGTTTTCAAAGTTACTAGCACCCATTTATTAAATTGGATAACCAAATTAAAATTGATTAACTATTAATTGCAAATTTCAGTTACACATAAGCTGAAAGATGGATGTGATCTCATCATATACGTGTTATCAAAATCAAGACATTTCATCAAATAGGTACAGGGTCAAAACTCAGAAGTCAACTGGGTACTCAAGATTTGAATTAAGCAGCTTGCAGCTACAAACTCAAGCTAAAAAGTTCGATTTAAAAACAAAAATCAAGATTATACCTATTTATGTTCAAGAAACAATGATCAAGATCAAATATGAAGTACCAAGTTTAGAGTTTAATTGAATAATCATAACCCATATCAGTAATCAGTAAATCAATAAAATAATAGAACACAAAGGAAAGGAAGATTCAAATTAAGGTATTAGAACCAATAATCCAAAAGGTGTATCATTAATCATTAACTTTAAAATTCAAAGATAATAAACTAAAGAATATAACTTTGGAAAATTACCTTTGAAACTGAGTCAACTGCTTCGGCAAGCATTGAGCTTTCTGCCTCTCACGACAGAATATACATATACATATACATATACATATACATATACATATACATATACATAATAATAATAATAATTGTCATTATATATGCAAAAATATTATATTATCATAGTGATCAAAAAGTATAATTCCGCAACTTCAAACACAACAAACACATGTAAAAAAGATTATTTTATATTTTATATTTTATATTTCTAAAAAAGAAAGTGAAAGCCTTTCAAAAAAAAAAAAAGTGAAAAAAATAGCGGATATTCCTCATTTATACAGGTCAGCGTTTGCACATGTTTTGGACCTCATGATCATTAACTATTTGGGCCCAATTTTCGCCTGTAGTCCAATGGACTCTGTCTAAAGTTTGGACCACGAAATTAAATTTACATATATACCCTCACTCTTACCCCTAAACTCCATCACAGTCCCCAACTTAAAACCCTAATCTTCTTGTCAAATCATTCTTTGTTCATCTCGCACAAGAAAAAGAAAACAAAAGGTAAGCGGCGCCCCCATTGTAAATTTTGCATATTTTTTTGATTTTAGTATTTTAGTTACATGTAATTCATATGTATTAGTATTATAAAAACCTTGTTTTGTTCGTTGCATTTGATATATGCTTCTTTTTCTAAATTTCAATTTAACATGTTTGATATTGTAATACTTAAAGACTTTGTTGCAATGCTACATTTAGTTCATCTGCGTATGATAAAAAATTAAAAATCATAACTTTTTATTAAATTTTGATTGTACGTTTTCTTCCTAAAATGTTTGTATTTTTTAGCTTAATTAACAACCTTGTTTTGAAGTTATATTAGTGATTTCAAGATAAATGATGAAATGGATATAAGTAATTAGGGAAATAAATGAATCAATGAAATTGATTAACTGAAATGGCGTGAATGTTTTTTTTTAAAGCAGGTGATGGCTCCGAAACAGCCGAATTCAGGCCTATTTGTAGGATTAAACAAAGGACATGTTGTAACCAAGAAGGAGTTAGCTCCTCGTCCTTCTGATAGGAAAGGCGTAAGTTCTCGCTTATTTATTGTGCTCCTTATTATGCAAATTTGACAAATAAGGAATGTTTAGACCCGACAGTTTAAAAAGTATAATGCAATTAGATGATGAAATTTGTATTAGAAATTGGCATGTGAAATAAAGTCTTGATGTGCTTCTGCAACTTGAGTTGTTTCAATCACTTTTTTACAGTTTAGGTTGTTTGTTACTTTGTTTATTCAGACTGTTTACGGAATTAATAGATGAAACGGGGGTAATTTTTGGATATATTAGTAGTTTTTATGCTTTCTTTGATAGCAACAATATGCAGAAATTTACCGGTACTAAAAGTTTGCAACTGAATATTACATATTTTATTAAAAAAGGATATTCAGTTGTCCTCTTGGTTTCAGTCCTTCTGTTTATTGAGATTTTGAAATCTATAGAATGTAAGGTAGTAGATATTAATGATTGGAAATGGTGTTGTTTTTAATTAACAGAAAACAAGCAAAAGGACCCATTTTGTTAGGAACTTAATAAGGGAAGTAGCTGGATTTGCACCTTACGAGAAAAGGATAACTGAGTTGCTAAAAGTTGGAAAGGATAAGCGAGCGTTAAAGGTAGCCAAACGAAAGTTGGGTACTCACAAGAGGGCAAAGAAGAAGAGAGAGGAGATGTCTAGCGTCCTTCGCAAGATGAGGTAACCTTTTATTTTAGTTTAGTTGATATGCTTAAATAAAAAATTAAACAATTCCTTTTAAAAAAAAAATTATACATGTTAAAGTTAAAAACAAAGTTAAGCAAAAGAAGACAAAAAATCAGCCATATAGAATTACTAGGACTGAGGAGGTGATTGTATGTGGATTCGTAAATGTTGTAATCTTGACTTGAAGTATCAGAATTAGATGAGCTGTATAAACATATAGTCAGCTGTCAGCTTATTAAAGTTAAACATGGATTCAAGATTGTATATTGTTTTAAATTACATTAATAATTAATATTTAATAATGTGTATGTGATATCGTTTACAGGTCTGGTGGGGGCACAGAGAAAAAGAAGTAAAGCTCTTCCGGCTCTCATAATTAAAAAATCATTAAGGAATCTTATTATAATGTACTCCCCGACCATTTATGAATTTAGTGACCTGGTTTTCTTGATGGTTATTGCTTTTAATTGCTAAAAAATCCAGTTTATTTTCCCTTAGATACATGTTTTGTTTTATCTTAAATCTTGTTGGCTTATTGGGTAGTAGATGCATGCTCTGTGAAAATAAATTATGAAACCTTCAGGCTTTTACTAAGCGAAGATGAATCCGCAAGTTACATATTAAGCTTTTCTTTATTTTTTCCCCTTTTTTGACTCAAAAGGTGAAATAAACTAAATAAACACATCTACATGTCTGCAAAATTTGCATCAAAATACATGAGCCGAAAACATAATCAATCATGTCTTGAACATCTGTGCAACTTTCTAAAATGCCTTTATTGTGCACTCTCTTTTAATGAGATATATCAATATCAATTACTCGTATTTTTCTGTGTTTTTCCTTTATGTTTGTGATCATTATCAATCAAATATGAAGCACCATCATACAGAATTTGCATTCTTCGTAAAGATCTTGGTTGGTCGACACTGATCTTAGTACCTCGAATCTTCCAGTGACTCATGGATGATGAAATCTACACACTAGAAGTGGCAAATGGGTGGGTCGTGCAATTGGGCAATAAGTCAAAACAAACTTGAGCCAAAGTGGTTCATTGTTACATAAATACAGTTCAAAAGCGTTGTTTCTTCTTGTGGGTACACCTTTGAGCTTTTACACTAAAAATAAGATTATATCCCGTGCAATCTTTTGCTACTCACTTGAGACCTCTGCATTATTGCTCATTATACTTTTCAACAGTTGAGCTTTGACCGATTTTGAATGACCGATTTTGAATGAATTGTTACGAAATATTAAACTGCAACTCAAATTTATATGTTTCCGTACGTATGTAAATAAAAGCATAAAGATGCAATGTGAAATAAGATTAGACAACTGACTAAGCAAACTGTATAACGTTACAAATCTAAATGTACAATCAGCTCTCAGAATTAGTACAGAACATTCCCTTTCGTCAACAAGCAAGGCCTCCCAAGCCAATTACAAAGAACATGTTTTTTTTCCAACACGGTGCATGAATCCTAAATAAATTTGATATCAAAGTGAATAGAATTGTGAGTAGAGGTGATCTCGAATCTTATAATACTCCTCACATAGTGGACCTTCGATAACTATTTGTTGAATAGCAGCAGCACCACCCTACAAGACAAAATTAAAATATACAAAAAGGAATTAAATTGATTAGCTCATCATATACTATTTACTATTTCTTGATCAAAACAGACATCTTTATAAATGTTAATTGGTTATTTGGTTTACATAATAATAATAGTACCTTCTGAGTAGCATCCCCAACTTTCCTTAGTGTCACATACTCCCCACAACGTAGCGCCCCACCAGCAAATTCTGCCTGTAATCGCCATTCATACTTTTTTTTTATATATATGAACCATATATTTAAAACTATAATATGCGTCGGGAACTAGGGTGTTTGCTTGTTTTACAAAAAACAACTTTGAAACATGTACACTTAGGAATGAGTTGATTTGGGTTATGTATTATCTAAGAGGGTAAGATAGATATTTAACTAAAGAAAAAAAAGGGTAAGCAGGGAAGATGTAAACAGTTTATATTTTTAAGCATTTAGCCCACTCAACCTCCCAAACGTTATCATATTCAACACACTATATACAAGGATAAAATGTCAAAACTGACAAAAGAACATGGTTGTAATAGTCCCCCGACTAGTCCGACTAGTCTAGATTTTGAAGTAAGTTGTCAAAAGTCCAATTTATTCACTTAACGTCGGTTTTTTTTAGTTCAAAGTCTTATTTTTTAATTCAGAGTCGGATTTATTCATCCAAAGTCGAATTTATTCAGTTAAAGAAGGTTAACTACAATCAAAGTCAAAGTTGGTCAACGTCCGACTAGTCTCCGACTTGACCAATTAGTCCCCAACGAGTGACTTTTACAACCTTGCAAAAGAATGGTGGTTGTACGTACCCTCTTAATTATTTCCAACATGTACTAATAGCCCATTATGACCCAAACTCATTTTGGCCATTTACCCAACCAGAAATTCCCACCTCCTCTAATTTAATTTACACTGAAAACAAAGTAGTACCTGGATACCCTTTCCAGCAAGGAACTGTTTAAAATCCGCCATTTTTAAATCTCCAACAAGTACCGACTTGTGAGGAGGAGCCGGTTTCGAAAGGGGTAGTGATGTCATATCCCCGCTCTCCGATTTGTCTATCTCTGAATCAATCCAAGCTATTTCATAATCTCCAAGCTGTAGCAGATAAACACCAAAAGATTAAGGATAAATAAAGTGATTATCATAAACACATGATTTAAATATTTATAGATTCATTTGACTTATGAGATAACTAGTTTAAATCTATGAAAAAAGTGGATTAGGACGGTTATGTAATTAGTGAAAATGATAGACAAAGTCAAAAGGGTCACAGCAATCACCTTCTTAAACAGAACATTGCTCATCAGTTTCTCAGAGAGGCGCACCTAATTTTTACATAAATAAACAGAATAAAATGTCAGTTTAAAATATAATAATTGGTCTGAAATAACATCCGCCTAAAGTTGTTATGTACCTTATAAGCACACAAATCGGATGTGACATCAATTGTTTCTTCAATTTGGGGAGCGTATACATGAGGACAAACATGTTTCAGACAGTGTTGCTTCAGATGTTCAGTCGCCTCAGCTGATCCATGTACTAAAACCTAATCAAGAAAAAGTATTTTTCATTAACAACGCTCCTCGAAAGGATTTAGACGTACTATAGTGTTATTATTAGTGTGTTAGTTGCTAATTATATTAAATTAAAGAAGAAATTTAAAATAAAAGAACATGCATACAAGTTTCAAGGGAGCAACATGGGCAAGAATTGATTTGATTGAACGGCCATCAGAACGCCCTTCAAAATCCATGTAAACCAAAGAACATTTTACTTGGACCTGAAACACAAAGAATCTTAATATAACATAAATTATCAAAGCTGAAAACTTTATTATAAGTTCACTTTGTTCAACAAAACTATGATTATAATGATAAAATTAGGCACAAAAAAAACTTACAGTAAGTTCAGATGATACGACTTTTGATGGAGTTGTATCTAGCATCATACTAGCAGTACCTTCATCAAGTTTTCCATCAAGATCTCCACCCACCTAATAAACACAAAATCAATCAGAACCAAATAATAATTCTATATGTAACAAAAACAATTCAATATGAACATAAACATAGCATCGAACCAAATTGAACTTACGGGCATAGATCCCATATCCATATCTTCATCCTTAATTACATAATCATCTGGATTAATGATTTCCCCAAAATCATCCCATTCAGATGAGTTATCATAAAAGGGAAACATCGGAGAAATACTAGATGCCGAAACAAATCCATCGATCAGTACATCACGATACGCTTCTCCACGCACCCCAGCAGCTACAACAAACAATTAACATATGCATATCTTTACTGTTCAGTTAAAAGTATAATAATCCCAAAAATCTGAAACAAACTTCAAAGTTAACATGATAAAATACCATCTGATTGAGTATCAATGACCATTGGGTCAACTTTGGTAACATCAGATGATACGATTGATTTTGATTCTTGTTCCTTAACAAGAGTGGCTTTTAAAGCCTCCTCCTTTTTAATCTTTTCTTGTTCTTCTTCATATGCGGCTAACTCGTCCCCAACTAAAGGAACTCTTTTTGATAATGTAACTTTAACAGCTTTTGGAGGTGGATCTGACTGAAGCATGCGTGCACGTGTACCAAACTACATATTTAACAAACTAGTTGAATCAATATTGTTTTCTTTAAAAGAGTGTAAAAGGCTATAGTGCAGAAATTGGATAAAACATTTGATGATTCATTTAAGGAAAATGCTAATGACAGCCTTAAGGATTGTCATTAACAAATTTGTGTATGCATATTGTGATTGTACATTCTAATTCTAATAACTACTTATTTTTTATGAAAAAAACTACCTTTTAACTTATAAATGTACAACTATTTTTGCATTGAAGCATTTCCCTTCATTTAATTCAACAATCAATAATCAACAATTATTATAATAAGAGTATGCCATGATCGTCAGCACATACCTGACCCCTTTCGGTAAAAAGTACAAGATTTCTTGAATCGGCAGCCCATTCGACGAATATATCGTGTGAAAATCCCACTTCTAGACTGGCCATAGAAGCAAGAACAATCTATAAAAAAAAGTAGAGTCAGTGACATCATAAATATAATTTAATCATACGAATTGCAGTTTCAAATAACCTTTGGGCCTTCTGGAGCATTTTCTAGTTCACTCTTACTAATCAGAAGATTCACATGCCTGCAAACAACATATTTGTAATTAAATTCCGAGTAAGTTGGCAATAAAAGAACAAAAAATTACATATTTAATGAAATGTTGTTACTTCAAAAGGAAGGCGTTATCACGATTATGCTCAAAAGATTTCGCGATTGAGTCACTCATCCACTCAAGAAAAGCCTTGACATAATCAACCGTGCTTGATGATACATATGTAAGGAAGAATATGGGATATGTCAAATGATTTTGTTCCCAACACTGTAACATCAACAGAGATTGTTATAAAATTATAATATCAAACTTATTAACCTTCCGCAAACAGAATAAAAACAGTTAAAACAAAGAATAACCTGTTCGAGTATCAAAAGTAGCTCCAAAACTCTACCAGTAGTATCCACCGGCAACAAGACATTCCCATTGGCCCTTAAAGTGTTTAGTATCGCATCTGAAATTTTCATTAAAAGCATATGATCATTATAATTAACTTGCATAATTCTATGTAGAGATGGCATTTATGTACAAAGTACACCTATGCCTCTATTTAACATAAATTTATTTATATAAGTTACCCAAAAAATCTTGGTCCCTTTGACGTCTAGAAGGCTGGTTACTTAAAGCATTATAGGCATCTGTTATAAGAACAGCAGGCCGAACAAAAGACTCTAAATTTGTTCCATTTAAATGCCTGAAAAAATTACAGTAGCAATTATGTAAGAACTAAGAACATTGAATTTAAAAATATTATATGAATACGTAGATGCAGTTTTTAAGGGGATGACCTCTCTTTACGATGATTGTAGTCAACAGCATAAATAACATCTTCTCCATCTTTAGTTATTTTCCACACAGTACCTCCTAATAGATGACCACCAACATGAGGTGCAATCACTATACCCTCCCCTTTTCCTGATATTATTAATTAATAAAACAAATAGATAATAAAAGAACATTAACTTACCAATTCATTATAGGAAAAAAAAAAATACTATTTTCTAAAGTTAGAATATAGGATGGAGGTACGCACCGGACAAATGACAATTCTGAAAGTAAGTTAATCTTGTCACATTTTGGAAAGCAGAATCAATATCATCCAGTGTGAACAAATCAAAATCTGATACTTGCTGCAGAAGGATAAAAAGTGCCGTCAAGAAAATGAGGTAAAACCATAAAAGAAAAAGGACTAATAATGATAATATAATATAATATCATACTGCAAAAAGATCCAGGGGCTGATGTTTTACCTTGCGAGACAGATAATGATCATACATAGTTAATAGCCCTAATCTGAATACAGGTTCGGTTGCATAAATTGGAGCATTAAGTCCAAATTTTTTCATGGCATATGGTAAAGCACCAA
This sequence comes from Rutidosis leptorrhynchoides, assembly GCF_046630445.1. Lineage (NCBI taxonomy): Eukaryota > Viridiplantae > Streptophyta > Magnoliopsida > Asterales > Asteraceae > Rutidosis > Rutidosis leptorrhynchoides. The sequence continues at coordinate 5,346,307 of NC_092340.1, forward strand.
GATGTAGTGTATCTGAATATGACAACAACACAGCATCTATCGTCGAAGCAACCCTGTGACAGATCATAACAATATTTCGTTTAAACAACATATCACATCATAATTAAGGTATATGAAAAAGAGATTAAGGATGCTATAGTTGACAATTAAAAGAGTTTTCAAAGGATTCTTATGGTGCCAAGAACATCTTAAAAAGGGCAAGGCTAAAGTTGCTTGGAAGATAATTTGTAAAACAAAAGGCCAGAGAGTGTTAGGGAATACTTCAAAAAGGAATGATGTGTTGGTGGTTATACAGTTTCGGTAGATTATAGCTCAAAAAGAACCCTTATGGGTCAAATGGGTTAATGTTGTTAAGCTAAAATAGTATACAAGATTTCCAATGCTTCAAACGGTTAAAGTACCAGAGCTAGGTGTTACAAGGAAAGATGAGGTGGTTTAGGTTTCAAAAAATGGAAAAAAATGGAAAACTGTACAAACGAAGTGTGAAAGGATCTTAAGGATAAAGGCATTAAAGTTAGGTGGTATCATATTTCCTTATGGTAATCCAAAGCATAATTTTATTTTATGATTATACAGGATTACAAGGTAAATTGTTAACTTTACAAAGACTGTATGTTTCGCAACCTAATGGAAGATTTGAATATGCTTTGTGTGAAAAATGTGCTGACACTTGTAGTCATCTTTTTTTTAATGTGAATATTCAAATAAAGTTTGGAAAGGAATTAAGAACTAACTAGTATTCAAAGGATTGTAAGATAGGCTACTGGTCATAGATAAAACACATGCAGACTACCCATTCAGAAATAAAATTTGGAGTGTAATCAATAAATATATTCTAGCTGTTGTGGTGTATTATATGTGACAAAAGGTCAAACTAGTGAGCTTAAAGGTCAAGTGCATTAATGACTGTTGCAAAAATTTGAGGGTTCAAATGGGTGAAAGACATCTGCAGTATGCCTAACACGGTAATGAATGTATGTCGATGTGTGGGTAGCGGGTCATGAAAAATGGGACTGCTTAACACATATTGATATGTCATTCATCTATCATGGAATGAATTGTTGTAGGTATCAAATAAATTCTCTTGTTTATTAGATGATTCATTTGAATCTACGTTTATATGTTGGAAGAGACGTTTCATTTACCGTCTCTTTGGTTGTTTTCTGAATTCTAATATATCATTTAACCCTTAAAAAATATTTTAGGGAATCCTATGCAACTGTCAATAAACCCTAGACCCTAAAAAAGAACAATGTAGGAGGTGAACTGTTAATAAACCCTAGTATCATATGTGCAGCAGTTACTAAAACCCTAATGCATCAACATTCAATACTGTAGTTGTTAATTATCAAAATAATTAAAACAGAAAGTGATGAAAGAGAAACCTGGAAAGAGGTTGAAGACGAGAGGGATCGAAATGATCCATCGATGGAGAAATCCATCGATATTTTTGAAGGGAGGGAGAAGATTGACACAAGACAATCCTATTTCACCATACTTATTCACAATTGTTAAAAAGGTGTTGAATCTGCTTATGATTGCTAGTATTCAAGAAAATCAAGGCTTTGAATATCAGTAAGGATGCAAAAACCTTGGAATGTCACAGTTGTGCTTTGCAGATGACCTATTAATGTTGTGTCATGGTAATATTGATTCTATGGCAGTCATTAAAAAGACTTTAGATGACTTTAGTGTTGTTTCTGGATTGTACCCAAATATAAAGAAAAGTACCATTTTTCTTAGGAAGTGTGCCTGAATCTGAGAAGCAAAGAATCCTACAAATTATGCCTGTTACTGATGGTAACCTACCTGTGAGATTTTTGGGTGTCTCTCTGCTAGACAAGCGTCTCAGATTCAGGAATTGTAAATTTCTTATACCTGAAGTTATAAATAAGGTTAACTGCTAGAGAAACATGAGTTTACCTTTTCAAAAAGACCTCAATTAATTGCTTCTGTGTTGACATCAATGCAGGTGTAATGGGTATCAGTATACAGCCTACCAATTGTTGCTTATAACAGATATTGAAAGAGTTTTCAAAGGATTCTTATGGTGCCAAGGACATCTTGAAAATGGCAGGGCTAGAGTTGCTTGGAAGATGATTTGTAAACGAAAAGGCCAGATAGGGTTAGAAAATCCTTCAAAAAGAAATGAAGTGTTGCAGGACATACGGTTTCGGTAGATTATAGCTCTAAAAGAATCCTTATGGAGTTGGAAGAATCTTAAGGATAAGGATAAACGATGTGTGGAAGAACGATGTGTGTACAAACGATGGTTAGCAACCTAATGGGAGAACGATGGTCTGTACAAATGATGGTCCTTCTAACCAATGGTCTATACAAACGATGTGTGGAAGAATCTTAAGGATAAAGGCATTAAAGTGATGTGGTATCATATTTCATTATAGTAATCCAAGGCATACATTCATTTTATGGTTAGAAATACAGGGTGAATTGTTAAGTTAAGATAGACTGCGTGTTTAGCAACCTAGTGTAAGATATGAGTGTGCTTTGTGTAAAAAAGGGTACTGACACTCGTAGTCATCTATTTTCTTTTTTATTTTTTGAATGTGAATATACAAATAAAGTTTGGAAAGGAATGAAGAATAAACTAGTATTCAAACAATTGTAAGATAGGCTACTGGCCATAGTTAACACACGTGCAGACTACCCATAGTATTCAAATGATATGCAGTATGTCATTCACTTATTATGAAACTGGAAATAAACCCTAGACCCTAGAAAAGGACAATGTTAGTGGTGAATTGTTAATAAACCCTAATTTCATATGTGCAGCGGTTACTTAAACCCTAATACATCAATATTCAATGCTGTAAGTTGTTAATTGTCGAAATAATTAAAAACATAAAGTGATTAAAGAGGAACCTGGAAAGAGGTTGAAGAAGAGAGGGATCGAAGTGATCGTTCCAACCACAATCGATGAGGAGATTGAAGCCGTCGATGGAGACTAAATACGACAACGGATTTTCATTGTATACACCACACAGTGGCGTCACCTGCACCGACGTTCCCATCTTTCAAACCCTACCGGAGACGTGTGTTTCTTCTAATTTCACTCGGCGGCCGGTGCCAGAATAAGCAACGTTCGAATGGTGTTTGGGAAAAAATTGAGGGTTTTAGAACCAGGGGTTATTTCGTCCACTTGCGTAATTATGAAAAAAAGTAATCCATCATCGGAGTATTTCTTTTCACCAAGATTAAATTTTTTAAATTTAAATTTTTTTAATGGGGTTAGTTGTTGGATCAACCACAAAACGCACGGTATATTTTTTTTTTTTTTGACAAGTGATCCTTATTTAACCACTCACGTAATTATCTCTCGCAGTCGATATAGTCGCCCTCAACTGCGTGTTCAGAGAAAATCTGCATCAATCACATACGGGACATGATCGTAAAACCTCTCATCCCCTTTAACTCCCAACGCGATGTGATAAAAGTATCATGGGTGGTACTTCATGACAAGAATGAAATTGTGGGTTGCGGGTCAAACTTCTGACCTCCCCTAAAGGATGCAGACCACCAACTGCTGGAACACGTAAAATGCACGGTATTAATCGATCATTTGTCACGCACACACGTACTTTAGAAAGGAAGCTCGAATCACATTTCAGGAACTTGATCCTTAAACCATTCCGAGAGACATACAAAACGGAATTGAATTCTGAATATATCTGAACGACAAATCTAAGCATCATATTTTTGGCAGATTAATTAAGAGGCTCAACCTCACAACTTCAATAATTAATAATAATTCATTCATTTCTAATAGGATTTATAAATCTATAAATTATATTACATTTTGATATTTAATTTGTCCCTATTTTTTAACTATTAAATGTGATTTTATGCATTATTGAGATTAAGATTAAGATAAATATTATATTGATTGAATTAACAAATATAACAATAGCAACATACACTCTCATGTGCGAATAAATCAATAATTCAAATAAATGCTAATAATATCACTATCACTTTTCATGAACAACACATTAAAAAAATTTCTTTGATTAATATAAATTTTTATATTCTAGATTGCTTGGAACTTAAAGAGGAGAAAAATCTAATATTATTAATTTACGAGTGGTATAAAAGATAAGAAAAACTCGTTGATTTGAAACGTCTGATGTAATTATCTTCGGCTTAAATAACTGTTATATTTGAGTTTCATGAGCTTTGAGTATTGTGGAACTAATGAGCTTATATCGTGTACATGTTCGTGTACATAAAACGATCCTACAACGCGTATATTCGTTGATTTCGATTTCCCCTCTTTTTTGAAATTTTCGTTTTACACTGTTTCAACTTTTCTTATTTTGTAGTTCTTCCTCTCAATTTTTATTTTTCCATTTATTTGCCAAATTTTTAATTTCCATTTTAACTCTCTCTTGTTAATTACTCCTTATGTTTCTTTTTCCAATTTTATTCTTTGATGTTACTATTAAATTTATCTTATTTAATAGTTATTTATATTGAAGAGACCCGTAAAATCACGAGTTTGTAAAGGAACACTAAATTAATGAAATGCATATAAAGAAGCTTCACCATAACCTATAAATCCAGTAAGAAACATAATGATCTGCATATGCAAGATTGAAACAATAATTGAATATCTACAGGATTTATTAATATCAATAACAACAACCCATTTATGCAAGACAATATACATCGTCAAACATCCGAATAAATATATATAAAGTTGAAAACAATGAAGATGAAGTTACAGAGAATGAATATGAAGTTAACTCAATTACACATCAAACTTTAGATTAAGTCGCGTTTTCCCAAAATTGAACGTAAACTAAAGCATGGTACTATTGAAGCATTGATCTCAACTTTTACATTGATGAAGATTTAAAAAGTATACTAACCTTAGCAAGGTACTCTTGATAGACTTTTACACTAATAGAGATTTAAAAGTAAACTAAAGCAAAATGGGTCATACGCTAACCTTAGCAAGGTACTCTTGAAACATTCATCTCAATAATAACACTAATCTATAACTAAATCAACCATTCAAACACAATTAGATCTTTTACGATATTCCTTTATATATGTAGCTAAATGATTGATATCTCTAACATATGAATCTTAAATCACCATCATTAAAATTTAACTCAAGCAGTTAATCAAACACATCAAATAGTTTAGATGTAAAATAATTACTGTATAATGTTATCAATGATATAACAATTAAATAAAAGACATTAAATGGGTCGACATTGCTATAAAAATCTATATTGATTTTACTTCAAGTAAAGCTACTCATCAAGTAATCACCTGATCAAAGTACTCATCAAGATGTCCCAGGCATATCCTTGCTCTTAGGAAGAACATAATTGGCTGCAAGAAGAAAATAGCAGAATCAAACATTAATGAACTATCGTTTTGCTACAAAATTACCTGATTGTAGATAATGTTCTTGTGACCCGTTCGAAAATACGTTTGAGTCAGGTTCCATGTATATCAACGCGCATTCTGAAGATATAAATGCTGGCAAACTCATCGGTAAAAAACGACTCAAGTGTTCCAAACAATCATTAATACAAATGAAATGGAAATGAAAAAACAAAATACTACAATTTCATTTTATAAGAACTCTAAGCTTGACTTCAGGTTACATTTTCTTTTTGCAAAATCTCAAACATGTACATATATCTAGTGGCCGTATAATATCCCTAATTTTACGTATCTACAAATAATATTAAAGACATTATCAATTCAAAGCAATGTAACGTCTCACACCTATCAAATTTGGCATCTAAACATAGAGGTTTGTCATTTTAAACATTTGAAAATATACCTACAAACATAGATATGTCAAACAAATTCAGCTAGACATTTAATCAAACGGTTCATGTGCAGTTTACAAACATAGACTACCAAAAAGTTCTAAAATCTTAAAGAGAAGCAAGCAAAAACCACAATTCAAAGTTTGAACTGTAAATCCAAGTGTCATAAATCCAAGACTCATTGATTTAATTAACCAAGTCTCATAGTCGACTAACAAAAACCAAATTCATCTTAGTCATCTATTGGACACCTGGTGTGCTTCTAAAAGGATCAACACAAGATCTGAAGTCCACACAAAATTTCCATACTCTAAAACACATAACAGTTGTCAGAACTATAAAGATACAATGAATTAAGAGTGGATACATAACGTTTAATGGTGAAGACATTAAGGTTTAACTTATTACTTCAGGTTAGACCAACTGTAGATCAGCATTAATCTTTTGAGATTAACTACCAATAAAAAATCAGTTCTGCATTATGACATAAATAACAATACAAATCAATGTCACCTCACAGTTCAAGTAATAAAAACTAATATAAAAGTTTAAACACAAACCCGTTAAACCATTAATATACTACAAATATGATTTCAATAGCAACTTGAATCAAAATCACCATACACCATCCACAAATCAATTTCACACACTAATAGACTTCTAATGCACCATAAACTGATCGATAACATCAATCAAATATATGCATAAACTGACATTTATGTAGTGACCCGAACTTTTCCATGTTTATATATATTCAATGAAATTGTAATTTACATGATTAAGTGTTTCCAACATGTTAAGCAATCAAACTTGTTAAGACTTGATTAATTGAAATAGGTTTTATATAGACAATTGACCACCCAAGTTGACCGGTGATTCACGAACGTTAAAACTTGTAAAAACTATATGATGTCATATATATGGATATATATATATATAGTTAACATGGTATTATGATAAGTAAACATGTCATTAAGTGTATTAACAATGAACTACATATGTAAAAACAAGACTACTAACTTAATGATTTCGAAACGAGACATATATGTAACGATTATCGTTGTAACAACATTTAACTGTATATATATATCATACTAAGATATATTAATATATCATAATATCATGATAATGTAATAATTTAACATCTCTTTAGATTTAATAAACAATGGGTTAACAACATTTAACAAGATCGTTAACCTAAAGGTTTCAAAACAACATTTACATGTAACGACTAACGATGACTTAACAACTCAGTTAAAATGTATATACATGTAGTGTTTTAATATGTATTCATACACTTTTGAAAGACTTCAAGAAACTTATCAAAATACTTCTACTTAACAAAAATGCTTACAATTACATCCTCGTTCAGTTTCATCAACAATTCTACTGGTATGCACCCGTATTCGTACTCGTACAATACACAGCTTTTAGATGTATGTACTATTGGTATATACACTCCAATGATCAGCTCTTAGCAGCCCATGTGAGTCACCTAACACATGTAAGAACCATCATTTGGCAACTAGCATGAAATATCTCATAAAATTACAAAAATATTAGTAATCATTCATGACTTATTTACAAGTAAACAAAATTACACATCCTTTATATCTAATCCATATACCAACGACCAAAAACACCTACAAACACTTTCATTCTTCAATTTTCTTCATCTAATTGATCTCTCTCAAGTTCTATCTTCAAGTTCTAAGTGTTTTTCATAAATTCTATAAGTTCTAGTTTCATAAAATCAAGAATACTTCCAAGTTTGCTAGCTTACTTCCAATCTTGTAAAGTGATCATCCAACCTCAATAAATCTTTCTTATTTACAGTAAGATATATTTCTAATACAAGGTAATACTCATATTCAAACTTTGATTCAATTTCTATAACTATAACAATCTTATTTCGAGTGGAAATCTTACTTGAACTTGTTTTCGTGTCATGATTCTGCTTCAAGAACTTTCAAGCCATCCAAGGATCCTTTGAAGCTAGATCTATTTTTATAATTTCCAGTAGGTTTACCTACTAAAATTAAGGTAGTAATGATGTTCATAACATCATTCGATTCATACATATAAAACTATCTTATTCGAAGATTTAAACTTGTAATCACTAGAACATAGTTTAGTTAATTCTAAACTTGTTCGTAAATAAAGTTAATCCTTCTAACTTGACTTTTAAAATCAACTAAACACATGTTCTATATCTTTATGATATGCTAACTTAATGATTTAAAACCTGAAAACACGAAAAACACCGTAAAACCGGACATACGCCATAGTATTAACACCGCGGGCTGTTTTGGGTTTGATAATTAAAAACTATGATAAACTTTGATTTAAAAGTTGTTCTACTGGGAAAATGATTTTTCTTATGAACATGAAACTATATCCAAAAATCATGGTTAAACTCAAAGTGGAAGTATGTTTTTCAAAATGGTCATCAAGACGTCGTTCTTTCGACTGAAATGACTACCTCTTACAAAAATGACTTGTAACTTATATTTCTGACTATAAACCTATACTTTTTCTGTTTAGATTCATAAAATATAGTTCAATATGAAACCATAGCAATTTGATTCACTCAAAACGGATTTAAAACGAAGAAGTTATGGGTAAAACAAGATTGGATATTTTTTGATTGTTGTAGCTACGGGAAATATTGTAACAATTCTATACAAATCATATCCTAGCTAACTTATATTATATTATACATGTATTCTAATATATTATGTAATCTTGGGATACCATAGACACGTATGCAAATGTTTTGACATATCATATCGACCCATCTATATATATTATTTGGAACAACCATAGACACTCTATATGCAGTAATGTTGGAGTTAGCTATATAGGGTTGAGGTTGATTTCAAAAATATATATACTTTGAGTTGTGATCTAGCCTGAGACGTGTAAACACTGGGTCGTGGATTGATTCAAGATAATATATATATATATATATCGATTTATTTCTGTACATCTAATTGTGGACAACTAGTTGTAGATTACTAACGAGGACAACTGACTTAATAAACTTAAAACATTAAAACGTATTAAAAATGTTGTAATTATATTTTGAACTTACTTATATATATATGTACATATTTGTTATAGGTTTGTGAATCGACCAGTGGCCAAATCTTACTTCCCGACGAAGTAAAAATATGTGAAAGTGAGTTATAGTCTCACTTTTAAAATCTAATATTTTGGGATGAGAATACATGCAGTTTTATAAATGTTTTACGAAATAGACACAAGTAAATGAAACTACATTATATGGGTGAATGATCGAAGCCGAATATGCCCCTTTTGCTTGGTAACCTAAGAATTAGTAAACCGATCTACTAATTGACGCGAATCTTAAAGATAGATCTATTGGACCTAACAAACCCCATCCAAAGTACCAGATTGCTACAAGGTTTTTAGATTGCTACGAGGCTGTTGGGCATTACGAAACCCTCGTCCTTTTGACGACATTACAACATGCTGCCTAGTCAATGGCCATAATGGTTACTTTCCACAAGACCAAGGATAGGAAGTCTTCTTAGTAAAACCAGAATGCATGACTTGTTTTTGGACTTATGAATTGCGTGCCTTTATTTCTTTTGCTGAACAAATTGCGTATTAACTAGAGATGCCTTTATAGCTGCTTAGTAGCAAAGATATTATGTGCTATATTTCATCCTATATGTATAATAGTGGTATTGTTGATAAGGCTAAAAAGGAACATATATTTCATAACAATATCCCTCCTAAATAATAGGTTTTCATATGTAATTGTATTATATTTTCATTGTAATTGTTTAAATAAATAAGTGCGAAGACAAAAGGCAAAAACGAAGATTTGAAGACAAAAACGTCCAAAAAGCTCAAATGTACAAGATACAATTCAAGTGGTTCAATTTAATGATGAGAAACGTCTAAAAATTACAAGAGTACAAGTTACAAAACGCAAAGTACACGATATAAAATAGTACGCAAGGACGTTCGAAAATTCAGAACCAGGACATGAGTCAACTCTCAACGCGCGACGCAACGGTGCAAAAATTACAAGTCAACTATGCACATAAATAAAATATAATATATAAATAATTCTTAAAAATTATATATATATATATATATATATATATATATATATATATATATATATATATATATATATATATATATATTATATTATTATTTAATAACGTCGACAAGCAAAGATCCAAAATTGTGTGAGCTGGATTTTCAAACTCCACGACTCGCGGAGTTTGCAGGCTTAAAACTCCACGACTCGTGGAGCTGCAAAAATCAGAAATGCCTATAAAAGGCCATGCATTCTGCCGAGTTTAAATATATAAATAATAATAATAATACTCTGTAATAAATAATAAATAAATATATATATATATATAATATATATATATATATATATATATATATATATATATATATATATATATATATATATATATATATATATATATATAGTATAGGTTAGTTTTATATTAGATTAGTTTGGGTTAATGTAAAGGTTATTTTACGGGTTTTAAAGTTAGAGCTTTGTCCGTGTAACACTACGCGATAAATAATCAATGTAAGCTATGTTCTCCTTTTTAAATTAATGTCCCGTACTTAAGTTATTATTATACTTATTTAAGACGAAGTAATCATGATGTTGGGCTAAAAATATTAAAATTGGGTAATTGGACTTTGTACCATAATTGGGGTTTGGACAAAAGAACGACACTTGTGGAAATTAGACTATGGGCTATTAATGGGCTTTATATTTGTTTAACTAAATGATAGTTTGTTAATTTTAATATAAAGATTTACAATTGAACGTACCTATAAATAACCATATACACTCGATCGGACACGATGGGCGGGATATTTATATGTACGAATAATCGTTCATTTAACCGGACACGGGAATGGATTAATAGTCTATGGAATTATTAAAACAGGGGTGAAATTATGTACAAGGACACTTGGCATAATTGATAACAAAGTATTAAAACCTTGGGTTACACGCAGTCGATATCCTGGTGTAATTATTAAACAAAGTATTAAAACCTTGTTACAGTTTAAGTCCCCAATTAGTTGGAATATTTAACTTCGGGTATAAGGATAATTTGACGAGGACACTCGCACTTTATATTTATGACTGATGGACTGTTATGGACAAAAACCAGACGGACATATTAAATAATCCAGGACAAAGGACAATTAACCCATGGGCATAAAACTTAAAATTAACACGTCAAACATCATGGTTACGGAAGCTTAAATAAGCATAATATATTTTATTTCATATTTCCTCGTACTTTTATTTATTGTCATTTTAATTATTGTTATTTATTTTATATTGTTATTTAAATATCGTCATTTACTATACGCTTCGCTTAAAATATAAATCGACAAACCGGTCATTAAACGGTAAACCCCCTTTTATATATTATTATATATAATTATATATATTTTGTACAAATATAGTTGTTTAAAAATATAGTGTGCAATAAGCCCGCTCCCTGTGGAACGAACCGGACTTACTAAAAACTATACTACTCTACGATTAGGTACACTGCCTATAGTGTTGTAGCAAGGTTTAGGTATATCGACTCGATAAATAAATAAATAACTTGTGTAAAATTGTAGCATATTTAATAGTTTTTCCTAGTAAAATATACACTATTTCGTACCCCCACGCTACGACATCAAGTTTTTGGCGCTGCTGCCGGGGAATCGGCGAAACGCTATATTTTTAATTTATTTTTGTATAAATATATTTATATATATTTTTAGAAAAATAATATAAAATAAAAAAAAAAAAACGTTTTTCAACCTCCGCGACTCGCGGAGATTTTCTGGAACGGGACATCGCGACTCGCGGAGCCACCCTGTCAGGCCACAAAGAAACCCTAAAAAGCATTAATTACGAGGTATTATTAATTATTATTATTATTTAACCCTAATTACTTTATTATTATTATTATTTAGTTTAAGTTTTTAAATTAATTAGTTATAATTAATTATATTTAGTTTTAATATATAAAAAATTAATACTTTTATAAAATATAAAAATAAAAATATAAAAATAATATTTTTTTATAAAAATAAGTAATTTTATCACTCTTTATAATTTGTATCCTTTTATTTAGTGTAATCGTAATATTTTGTATATTTTTCGTTCGCAATTAGTTTTAAAATTAGTTTTTCCGTAGTTATTTTATATGTATAGATTCTTAGGCTTTGCCGTAAAATCCCTTAAGTGCTTTTTCTTTAGATTAAGATTTAGGCGCTTTGGAATTTTGCGACGCCGTTTTTCGCTTTAGTTTTAAATAGATTTTAGTGCCTTTAAGTAATTGCCGTTTTCTGAATAAAATTGCATTTACCTTTAGACCTTTAGGCGCAACTTTTTAGATATAATTTTTAGACTTTTAAGTTTTGACGTTTTTCTTTCTTATTTTTATTTTTCGACGTTTTTTGATGCGTATTCTTTTTCTTTCTTATTTCTCGACGATCTAGTTTTTAGGACTTAGAATTTTCTCTATTTCTTCTCTATAATTTCTTTAAAATTTCAACGAAAAATTATTTTAAGCGGTTAAATTGATAGACATCCAAATTTTATGCTTCGTAGTAATAGTTGGATTTGTTAGTGGCTGAGTTGTGAGCTTCCGATTTAAAGGGTTCTGGCTCCCTGCTGCATCTATTGGCTATTCGAAACGTGGGCAAAAGCAGAAAAGTCTATTAATTTGATAACTTATATAATTTTTTTTATTTTATTTTATAACTAATAGGATAATTAGTAAATGCACCACATTGTAGCTAAAATTTGGTAATAAACGCATTATGGAAAATCTCGAAAATATTTTGGAAACTCTTTATGACATCCGAAATCAATTTAATCAATACTCTCAAACGGGTATTGATGACAATTCGTTCGGTCAATCTTGGATCACGAATGACGAAACAATAACTGGTTGTGAAATCTGTGGAGATTATCACTCAACATGGGAATGTTATTATTATGTTCCTATGGAAAATTACGCACCCATGGAACCTGAATGGAATGATTATGAGGAATACAATTCAAATTGGGATTATTCCCAAGAATATTTCCAAACTTCACAACCAGAAGATGAGAAAAATTATGTGTCTGAAAATTCTTTAGATTATATGAAAATCAAACTCGAAGAACTTGATGCTCAAAATGAACAAATGAGAGAGTTTGTAAATAGGCAAGCTGAAACTCTATCAGACTACACACCTGTTGATCTGAGGAGTCATGTACAAGAAAATCTCATATCATCGAATTTTGATGAATTCGAGAGCTCCGAAATCACCAACTATCCCGATGATACTTTTTATTCAGTCTTACCAATTTCACAACATAATGACACATTAGCCTCTACCGACGAAATCATCAATCCATCAATGGATGATGAAGAAGAAGTAAGGGTGACAAATTGGTACTCTTGAGAAAACGATAACGTTGAAAATTTTACCCCCGAGGCCAAACCGAACTTCACCATTACACAACCTTCCAACCCAATATTCTCAATAGACGAGTCATCTACCGAAGATGAACTACGAGCTGTAATAGATAATGACACCTCGGATTTCACCCAATCGGGTAATAGAGGTGAAAACTTTGATCACGAGAATAAAAGGAAGGAAATATTAGGAATTGTCCACCCTATAGAAATAAGTATGTCGGTGTATATCGATCCATTTGACCAAGAACCAGAAAAGAGACATATCCATTTAATAAAAGCTACACTTAAAAAAGAATTAGGTAGTGACGATCGGGTGGGTCTAAACTTTAAACCCATTGATATAATATATACCACCCGAGATGTAAATAACTGGCTCACTATTTTAATTCGTGGAACTTATTCTACCGATTTCACATGTCGTCAGCTAAGTGTGGGGAAGTCTAACCCCACTTAACGTTAAATTAGGGGTTTGGGTTAGTGCATAACTCGTTAATAAAAATGCATGATTAGGGTAAAAGACGCTTTTTCAAATATTAGTAAACAGTTCAGAAAAGCAGCCGTTTTTGAAAAAAAAGCATGTGTGATAAAACAAGAAGGAATGAACGATGAGGCGCGCCATCTATCATTCGACGAGCTTTGTAATTACAAACTGGGTATTTTCAATCACTTTTCTACACTAATCACCCTCATGAATTTATAATTAGAGTCTGATTTCATGCAAATGAGGGCATTGCATGATCTTAAGTGTGGGGAAGGGTTAATAATTCTCTCGGGTTTACACTTGGTTTTATTTGCCAAATTTTGTGAAAATTTTAAAATTTTTTAAATAAATGAATTCAAAATCATGTTTATAATATTTATGAACGATGAAAATTAGGTGTTAATACCGATATTATCGTTACCTCGGAAAGGACATAAATTGAGAAACACCCTAAAACGATTGAATTCATTTAAAATGGAATAAAGGAGAATAAAAAGGCAAAGAAAGAAACTAAGTGTGGGGAGAATGTATCAAGTTATTCAATTAAAAACTATCTATCACATGTTTCTGTAAAGTTATTGCAGGTACTTTTGTTTTGGACGATTTTAATCACTTTTACCCTATTTACTGTAATATATTTGAAAGAAAAGATGGATCTACACGATGAATCAATTCCATCATTAAAAGGAAGTAAAGTCTTCCGAAAAAGACACGCACTTCTTGATTTAGGTCATGAAGTTGTCGTCCAGACCAGCTGTAGGTTGACGAAAAATCTTGAAAAGTCATCTCTAAAAGCAGCAGGAAATCCACGGACCTCAGCATCAAACAGGGTCGCCATGTGGTCAGACTTATCCTAACCATGAGAGGATCTGTCTCGTAAAATGGGGAGGGCACCGTGCAAATTAGCTTGATAAGACTAATGAATCAGATCCCCAGAAAGGATAATCTCCTTAAAAGATCAAAAATCAGCTTTTAAGATTGATATTACTCAATCCTTGAGATTGACCTTAAAGATTGAGAATTCAAACTCATGGAATTCAATGATATCTAAACTCGAGCTTGAACGAGAAAATATTTTGATCAAAAATTACAAACCGATTTGTTTTCTAAAAAACTATTTTCAATGCGTTCATTACCATTGAACGTAAAATCCTAGGAATTCACCTGGAATTCATTAGGTCACCTGAACCAAATCGGGTGTCAACCGTAAGAACGGTGGTTGCATAGCATGGTCGAAGACAGGACCTTGTGCCAGACCGAAAAATTATAAGGGTGAGCTTTACTATTGCTCCTACAAAGGATAGTAATTGCGTCCGACACATTATAGACCATAATTAAAAGCATGTCAGGGCACATTGCCTTAACAGTTTCTTGTTCATCGCTTTCCTTTACAACCGGACGGTAGTTTACCGAAAGGTAATATACGGAGCAAGTATACTGGACGTGTTGCTTTCCTAATACAAGGTTAGCAAGTGGGTGACACAAAACCATAAGTTTTGAGCTAAAATTTTCAAATCTGAAACCCACAAAACCCACAAAAATATTTTGCAACACCGGTGAAGGGTTATTCCGGAAAACTTATCTAGGGTAAAAGCTAGATTGAATTTTCAAAGATAAAATGTTTTCATAAAGATCCAATTTCCTTAAGGATCTACATTTTTATAGTCATGTGGGACTGTAAACCGCCTTTCAAATGTGCACTTTGCTTTGGAAACCGAAAGTAAATCGGCTATTTGATTGCAAGTGTCGTTGACCTAAACCCGAGGCAACTGTGGATGACACACCCACCTTTAACCATGGTTCTATCGTTACTATCATTGTTTATACCACCATATCAAAATCACTAATGTACAAAGTGTGATGAATAAAAAAGTGATTCATGTATGTTTTTATTTCAAGTTCTGTATTGCTTGAGGACAAGCAACGCTCAAGTGTGGGGATATTTGATAAGGCTAAAAAGGAACATATATTTCATAGCAATATCCCTCCTAAATAATAGGTTTTCATATGTAATTGTATTATATTTTCATTGTAATTGTTTAAATAAATAAGTGCGAAGACAAAAGGTGAAAACGAAGATTTGAGGACAAAAACGTCCAAAAAGCTCAAATGTACAAGATACAATTCAAGTGGTTCAATTTAATGATGAGAAACGTCTAAAAATTACAAGAGTACAAGTTACAAAACGCAAAGTACACGATATAAAATAGTACGCAAGGACGTTCGAAAATTCGGAACCAGGACATGAGTCAACTCTCAACGCCCGATGCAACGGTGCAAAAATTACAAGTCAACTATGCACATAAATAAAATATAATATATAAATAATTCTTAAAAATTATATATATATTATATTATTATTTAATAACGTCGACAAGCAAAGATTCAAAATTGTGTGAGCTGGATTTTCAAACTCCACGACTCGCGGAGTTTGCAGGCTTAAAACTCCATGACTCGCGGAGCTGTGAAAATCAGAAATGCCTATAAAAGGCCATGCATTCTGCCGAGTTTAAATATATAAATAATAATAATAATACTCTGTAATAAATAATAAATAAATATATATAAATTAAAAGGCCATGGTTTAATTGTCTTTTGTCCTGGATTATTCGATATGTCCATACGGATTTGTCCATAATAGTCCATCAGTCATAATCATAAAGTGCGAGAGTCTTCGTCAAATTATTCTTATTCCCGAAGTCAAATATTCCAACTAATTGGGGATTCGAATTGTAACAAGGTCTTAATACTTTGTTTAATGAATACACCAGGTTATCGACTGCGTGTAATCTAAGGTTTTACTACTTTGTTAACAATTACACCAATTACCCTTGAATGTAATCCCCCCTATTTCAACAAGTCTATTGATTATTAATCCATCCCCGTGTCCGGTTAAATGAACAATTATTGGTATTTATAGATATCCCGCCCACCGTACCCAGTCAAGCGTATGTGGTTATATATAAATACATCAAATTATAAGTCTATATATTAAATCAACGAGGTATCATTTAGTTAATATAAAGCCCATTAATAGCCTATAGTCTAATTTCCACAAGTGTCGTTCTTTTGTCCAAACCCCAATTATGGTACAAAGCCCAATTACCCAATTTTAATATTTAGCTCAACATCATGATTACTTCGGCATTAAATAAGCATAATAATAACTTAGCTACGAGACATTAATCTAAAAAGGTTGAACATAACTTACAATGATTAATAATAGCGTAGCGTTACACGGACAGAATTCTGACTTACACCCTTACAACATTCGCTAACATACCTTTATTATTAGAATTTAAAATTAAAATTAAAATTAAAATATAATATATATATATATATATATATATATATATATATATATATATATATATATATATATACGTTGAGTGAGAGATAGATGGAAAAGATATGTAAAAATTCGTCCAAAACTAGCGAACTTTATAGGACCTGACCTGTCACTGTTCACCACGCGATCGCATGAAGTTATAGCCTTCAGGCCATGCGATCGCATGGCCCCTTTTTCCAGCTCACGAGAGTTTGTTTGCATTCTGCCGACGGTTTATATAAATATATATAATATATAAATAATTTTAAGAATTATTTAAATATTATATTATATTTATGTGCATAGTTGACTTGTAATTTTTAGTCCGTTGCGTCGAGCGTTGAGAGTTGACTTTGGTCCCGGTTCCGGATTTTCGAACGTCCTTGCGTACAATTTAATATCTTGTATTTTGCGTTTTGCGACTTGTAATCTTGTAATTTTGAGACGTTTCTCACCAATAATTTGAACCACTTTGATTGTACTTTATACTTTTGAGCTTTTTGGTCGTTTGCGTCTTCAATTCGTCGAATCTGTCTTTTATCTTCACCTTTTATTATTTAAACGAATATCACTTGTAAATAGAACAATTGCAACTAAAAGCTTGTCTTTCTTGAGGGATAATGCTATGAAATATATGTTCGTTTTTAGCATTATCAAATATTCCCACACTTAAGCGTTGCTTGTCCTCAAGCAATATAGTCTTGAAATAAAAATACTAGAATCACTTCTTTATTCTTCACACTTTGTACATCAGTGATTTCTATACGGCGGTATGAACAATGGTAGTAACGATGTGGTTTACAGTCCCATATGACTATAAAAATTTAGATCCTTAAGGAAATTGGATCTTTATGAAAATATTTGATCTTTTGAAAATTCAATCTAGCTTTTACCCTAGATAAGTTTTCCAGAATAACCCTTCACCGGTGTTTGCGAAATTGTTTTTGTGGGTTTCAGATTTGAAAATTTTAGCTCAAAACTTATGATTTTGTGTCACCCACTTGCTAACCTTGTATTAGGAAAGCAACACATCCAGTATACTTGCTCCGTATATTACCTTTCGGTAAACTACCGTCCGGTTGTAAAGGAAAGCGATGAACAAGAAACTGTTAAGGCAATGTCCCCTGACATGCTTTTAATTATGGTCTATAACGTGTCGGACGCAATTACTATCCTTTGTAGGAGCAATAGTAAAGCTCACCCTTATAATTTTTCGGTCTGGCACAAGGTCCTGTCTTCGACCATGCTATGCAACCACCGTTCTTACGGTTGACACCCGATTTGGTTCAGGTGACCTAATGAATTCCAGGTGAATTCCTAGGATTTTACGTTCAATGGTAATGAACGCATTGAAAATAGGTTTTCAGAAAACAAATCGGTTTGTATTTTGATCAAAATATTTTCTCGTTCAAGCTCGAGTTTAGATATCATTGAATTCCATGAGTTTGTAATTCTCAATCTTTAAGGTCAATCTCAAGGATTGAGTAATATCAGGCTTAAAGGCTGATTTTTAATCTTTAAGGAGATTATCCTTTCTGGGGGTCTGATTCATTAGTCTTATCAAGCTAATTTGCACGGTGCCCTCCCTATTTTACGAGACAGATCCTCTCATGGTTAGGATAAGTCTGACCACTTGTTGACCCTGTTTGATGCTGAGGTCCGTGGATTTTCTGCTGATTTTCGTGATGACTTTTCTAGATTTTTCGTCAACCTACAGCTGGTCTGGACGACAACTTCCTGACCTAAATCAAGAAGGGCGTGTCTTTTTCGGAAGACTTTACTTCCTTTTAATGATGGAATTGATTCATCGTGTAGATCCATCTTTCTTTCAAATATATTACAGTAAATTTGGTAAAACTGATTAGTTTAGTCTAAAGCAAAAGTATCTTTAATTATTTGTTACAAAAATATGTGATATATGTTTTAAATAACTTGGTAAATTTTTCTCACACTTGGCTTTTATTTTCCTTTCTTTGCCTTTTTATTGTCCTCTATTCCATTTTAAATGAATTCTAACATTTTGGGTTGTTTCTCAATTTATGTCCTTTCCGAGGTAACAATAATTTCGGTGTTAACACCTAGTTTTATCGTCATAAATATGTATAAACATGATTTTGAATTCATTGAATTGAAAACTTTGAAAATTTTTACTAGAATTGAGTAGTCAGTATATAAGACTAGAGCTGTTCTTTATTATCAGAGAGCACTAGATTCTAATACAACTACTGCTTTACTAGTATTTTTAATGGTAACCAAGTGTTTAAATTTAAAATTTTAAAAATCCGAAAGAATTTAACCCCTTCCCACACTTAAGATCTTGCAATGCCCTCATTTGCAAGAAATCAGTAACAATTTAAATTATTGAGGGTGATTAGCGTAGAAACATGATTAAATTTTATCAAAGTTTCCAAACATATTGGCATTTGTTTGCTGAATGATAAATGGTGCACATAATTTGTTCATTCTGTCTTGTTGTTACATCACATTTGTTTTTCGTTTTGTCGTCAAAAGTACTAGCTTTTGCTGAACTTAATGCCAGTCTTTGAAAATGCGCTGTTTTACCCTGTTGTGTACAATTGACAATATACATACATACAAATAATAACATGCATGGTAATTTGAAATGGGACTTAAAATCCCACTTTCAAATCAAATATGAAATATTAGTACAACATAATAGAAATATTAAACTTACATAAAAGTATCAAAATATAATGTGTTTAAACATAAATAAATAGAAATAATAAAAAGATAAAAATCATAGAAATCACCCAACAGGAACTATATCAATCTGGATAGGGGTTCCAGTTTATGTCGTCGTCCGGGTTCCATGGTTGGTGATAGGTGTACTGGTATGCCTGCTTAGGGTCGTAGAGAGTATATGGTGGTCTCATCTCGGGCTGGTGTGGAGGATAGTAAGCGGGTCGGGTCAGGAAGTAGTGATCCTGAGGTGACAGCCGGCTCATAATCTGACGCTGATGATGAAATGTCCCGTTCTTATTGATTAAAAACGTTCCATATTAATTGATTTCGTTGCGAGGTTTTGACCTCTATATGAGACGTTTTTCAAAGACTGCATTTCCTTTTTAAAACAAACCATAACCTTTATTTCATAAATAAAGGTTTAAAAAGCTTTACGTAGATTATCAAATAATGATAATCTAAAATATCCTGTTTACACACGACCATTACATAATGGTTTACAATACAAATATGTTACATCGAAATCAGTTTCTTGAATGCAGTTTTTACACAATATCATACAAACATGGACTCCAAATCTTGTCCTTATTTTAGTATGCAACAGCGGAAGCTCTTAATATTCACCTGAGAATAAACATGCTTTAAACGTCAACAAAAATGTTGGTGAGTTATAGGTTTAACCTATATATATCAAATCGTAACAATAGACCACAAGATTTCATATTTCAATACACATCCCATACATAGAGATAAAAATCATTCATATGGTGAACACCTGGTAACCGACAATAACAAGATGCATATATAAGAATATCCCCATCATTCCGGGACACCCTTCGGATATGATATAAATTTCGAAGTACTAAAGCATCCGGTACTTTGGATGGGGTTTGTTAGGCCCAATAGATCTATCTTTAGGATTCGCGTCAATTAAGGTGTCTGTTCCCTAATTCTTAGATTACCAGACTTAATAAAAAGGGGCATATTCGATTTCGATAATTCAACCATAGAATGTAGTTTCACGTACTTGTGTCTATTTTGTAAATCATTTATAAAACCTACATGTATTCTCATCCCAAAAATATTAGATTTTAAAAGTGGGACTATAACTCACTTTCACAGATTTTTACTTCGTCGGGAAGTAAGACTTGGCCACTGTTGATTCACGAACCTATAACAATATATACATATATATTAAAGTATGTTCAAAATATATTTACAACACTTTTAATATATTTTGATGTTTTAAGTTTATTAAGTCAGCTGTCCTCGTTAGTAACCTATAACTAGTTGTCCACAGTTAGATGTACAGAAATAAATCGATAAATATTATCTTGAATCAATCCACGACCCAGTGTATACGTATCTCAGTATTGATCACAACTCAAACTATATATATTTTGGAATCAACCTCAACCCTGTATAGCTAACTCCAACATTCACATATAGAGTGTCTATGGTTGTTCCGAAATATATATAGATGTGTCGACATGATAGGTCAAAACATTGTATACGTGTCTATGGTATCTCAAGATTACATAATATACAATACAAGTTGATTAAGTTATGGTTGGAATAGATTTGTTACCAATTTTCACGTAGCTAAAATGAGAAAAATTATCCAATTTTGTTTTACCCATAACTTCTTCATTTTAAATCCGTTTTGAGTGAATAAAATTGCTATGGTTTCATATTGAACTCTATTTTATGAATCTAAACAGAAAAAGTATAGGTTTATAGTCGGAAAAATAAGTTACAAGTCGTTTTTGTAAAGGTAGTCATTTCAGTCGAAAGAACGACGTCTAGATGACTATTTTAGAAAACATACTTCCACTTTGAGTTTAACCATAATTTTTGGATATAGTTTCATGTTCATAATAAAAATCATTTTCTCAGAATAACAATTTTTAAATCAAAGTTTATCATAGTTTTTAATTAACTAACCCAAAACAGCCCGCGGTGTTACTACGACGGCGTAAATCCGGTTTTACGGTGTTTTTCGTGTTTCCAGGTTTTAAATCATTAAGTTAGCATATCATATAGATATAGAACATGTGTTTAGTTGATTTTAAAAGTCAAGTTAGAAGGATTAACTTTTGTTTGCGAACAAGTTTAGAATTAACTAAACTATGTTCTAGTGATTACAAGTTTAAACCTTCGAATAAGATAGCTTTATATGTATGAATCGAATGATGTTATGAACATCATTACTACCTTAATTTCCTTGGATAAACCTACTGGAAAAGAGAAAAATGGATCTAGCTTCAATGGATCCTTGGATGGCTCGAAGTTCTTGAAGCAGAATCATGACACGAAAACAAGTTCAAGTAAGATCATCACTTGAAATAAGATTGTTATAGTTATAGAAATTGAACCAAAGTTTGAATATGATTATTACCTTGTATTAGAATGATAACCTACTGTAAGAAACAAAGATTTCTTGAGGTTGGATGATCACCTTACAAGATTGGAAGTGAGCTAGCAAACTTGAAAGTATTCTTGATTTTATGAAACTAGAACTTTTGGAATTTATGAAGAACACTTAGAACTTGAAGATAGAACTTGAGAGAGATCAATTAGATGAAGAAAATTGAAGAATGAAAGTGTTTGTAGGTGTTTTTGGTCGTTGGTGTATGGATTAGATATAAAGGATATGTAATTTTGTTTTCATGTAAATAAGTCATGAATGATTACTCATATTTTTGTAATTTTATGAGATATTTCATGCTAGTTGCCAAATGATGGTTCCCACATGTGTTAGGTGACTCACATGGGCTGCTAATAGCTGATCATTGGAGTGTATATACCAATAGTACATACATCTAAAAGATGTGTATTGTACGAGTACGAATACGGGTGCATACGAGTAGAATTGTTGATGAAACTGAACGAGGATGTAATTGTAAGCATTTTTGTTAAGTAGAAGTATTTTGATAAGTGTATTGAAGTCTTTCAAAAGTGTATAAATACATATTAAAACACTACATGTATATACATTTTAACTGAGTCGTTAAGTCATCGTTAGTCGTTACATGTAAGTGTTGTTTTGAAACCTTTAGGTTAACGATCTTGTTAAATGTTGTTAACCCAATGTTTATAATATCAAATGAGATTTTAAATTATTATATTATCATGATATTATCATGTATGAATATCTCTTAATATGATATATATACATTAAATGTCTTTACAACGATAATCGTTACATATATGTCTCGTTTAAAAATCATTAAGTTAGTAGTCTTGTTTTTACATATGTAGTTCATTGTTAATATACTTTATGATATGTTTTCTTATCATAGTATCATGTTAACTATATATATATATATATCCATATATATGTCATCATATAGTTTTTACAAGTTTTAACGTTCGTGAATCACCGATCAACTTGGGTGGTCAATTGTCTATATGAAACATATTTCAATTAATCAAGTCTTAACAAGTTTGATTGCTTAACATGTTGGAAACATTTAATCATGTAAATATCAATCTCAATTAATATATATAAACATGGAAAAGTTCGGGTCACTACAGTACCTACCCGTTAAATAAATTTCGTCCCGAAATTTTAAGCTGTTGAAGGTGTTGACGAATCTTCTGGAAATAGATGCGGGTATTTCTTCTTCATCTGATCTTCACGCTCCCAGGTGAACTCGGGTCCTCTACGAGCATTCCATCGAACCTTAACAATTGGTATCTTGTTTTGCTTAAGTCTTTTAACCTCACGATCCATTATTTCGACGGGTTCTTCGATGAATTGAAGTTTTTCGTTGATTTGGATTTCATCTAACGGAATAGTGAGATCTTCTTTAGCAAAACATTTCTTTAAATTCGAGACGTGGAAAGTGTTATGTACAGCCGCGAGTTGTTGAGGTAACTCTAGTCGGTAAGCTACTGGTCCGACACGATCAATAATCTTGAATGGTCCAATATACCTTGGATTTAATTTCCCTCGTTTACCAAATCGAACAACGCCTTTCCAAGGTGCAACTTTAAGCATGACCATCTCTCCAATTTCAAATTCTATATCTTTTCTTTTAATGTCACCGTAGCTCTTTTGTCGACTTTGGGCGGTTTTCAACCGTTGTTGAATTTGGATGATCTTCTCGGTAGTTTCTTGTATAATCTCCGGACCCGTAATCTGTCTATCCCCCACTTCACTCCAACAAATCGGAGACCTGCACTTTCTACCATAAAGTGCTTCAAACGGCGCCATCTCAATGCTTGAATGGTAGCTGTTGTTGTAGGAAAATTCTGCTAACGGTAGATGTCGATCCCAACTGTTTCCAAAATCAATAACACATGCTCGTAGCATGTCTTCAAGCGTTTGTATCGTCCTTTCGCTCTGCCCATCAGTTTGTGGATGATAGGCAGTACTCATGTCTAGACGAGTTCCTAATGCTTGCTGTAATGTCTGCCAGAATCTTGAAATAAATCTGCCATCCCTATCAGAGATAATAGAGATTGGTATTCCATGTCTGGAGACGACTTCCTTCAAATACAGTCGTGCTAACTTCTCCATCTTGTCATCTTCTCTTATTGGTAGGAAATGTGCTGATTTGGTGAGACGATCAAATATTACCCAAATAGTATCAAAACCACTTGCAGTCCTTGGCAATTTAGTGATGAAATCCATGGTAATGTTTTCCCATTTCCATTCCGGGATTTCGGGTTGTTGAAGTAGACCTGATGGTTTCTGATGCTCAGCTTTGACCTTAGAACACGTCAAACATTCTCCTACGTATTTAGCAACATCGGCTTTCATACCCGGCCACCAAAAATATTTCTTGATATCCTTGTACATCTTCCCCGTTCCAGGATGTATTGAGTATCTGGTTTTATGAGCTTCTCTAAGTACCATTTCTCTCATATCTCCAAATTTTGGTACCCAAATCCTTTCAGCCCTATACCGGGTTCCGTCTTCCCGAATATTAAGATGCTTCTCCGATCCTTTGGGTATTTCATCCTTTAAATTTCCCTCTTTTAAAACTCCTTGTTGCGCCTCCTTTATTTGAGTAGTAATGTTATTATGAATCATTATATTCATAGATTTTACTCGAATGGGTTCTCTGTCCTTCCTGCTCAAGGCATCGGCTACCACATTTGCCTTCCCCGGGTGGTAACGAATCTCAAAGTCGTAATCATTCAATAATTCAATCCACCTACGCTGCCTCATATTCAGTTGTTTCTGATTAAATATGTGTTGAAGACTTTTGTGGTCGGTATATATAATACTTTTGACCCCATATAAGTAGTGCCTCCAAGTCTTTAATGCAAAAACAACCGCGCCTAATTCCAAATCATGCGTCGTATAATTTTGTTCGTGAATCTTCAATTGTCTAGACGCATAAGCAATCACCTTCGTTCGTTGCATTAATACACAACCGAGACCTTGCTTTGATGCGTCACAATAAATCACAAAATCATCATTCCCTTCAGGCAATGACAATATAGGTGCCGTAGTTAGCTTTTTCTTCAATAACTGAAACGCTTTCTCTTGTTCATCATTCCATTCAAATTTCTTCCCTTTATGCGTTAATGCAGTCAAGGGTTTTGCTATTCTGGAAAAGTCTTGGATGAACCTTCTGTAGTAACCAGCTAGTCCTAAAAACTGGCGTATGTGTTTCGGAGTTTTCGGGGTTTCCCAATTTTCAACAGTTTCTATCTTTGCCGGATCCACCTTAATACCTTCTTTGTTCACTATGTGACCGAGGAATTGAACTTCTTCCAACCAAAATGCACACTTTGAAAACTTAGCGTACAATTCTTCCTTCCTCAATACTTCTAACACCTTTCTCAAATGTTCACCGTGTTCTTGGTCATTCTTTGAGTAAATAAGTATGTCATCAATGAAAACAATGACAAACTTGTCAAGGTATGGTCCACACACTCGGTTCATAAGGTCCATGAACACAGCTGGTGCATTAGTTAAACCAAACGGCATGACCATAAACTCGTAATGACCGTAACGTGTTCTGAAAGCAGTCTTTGGAATATCATCTTCTTTCACCCGCATTTGATGATACCCGGAACGTAAGACAATCTTTGAATAAACAGACGAGCCTTGTAGTTGATCAAATAAGTCGTCGATTCTCGGTAGTGGGTAGCGGTTCTTGATGGTAAGTTTGTTCAACTCTCGGTAGTCGATACACAACCTGAATGTACCATCTTTCTTCTTGACAAACAAAACAGGAGCTCCCCACGGTGATGTGCTTGGTCGAATGAAACCACGCTCTAAAAGTTCTTGTAATTGGCTTTGCAGTTCTTTCATCTCGCTGGGTGCGAGTCTGTAAGGAGCACGAGCTATTGGTGCAGCTCCTGGTACAAGATCTATTTGAAATTCAACGGATCGATGTGGGGGTAATCCCGGTAATTCTTTCGGAAATACATCGGGAAATTCTTTTGCAATGGGAACATCATTGATGTTCTTTTCTTCAGTTTGTACTTTCTCGACGTGTGCTAGAACAGCATAGCAACCTTTTCTTATTAGTTTTTGTGCCTTCAAATTACTAATAAGATGTAGCTTCGTGTTGCCCTTTTCTCCGTACACCATTAAGGGTTTTCCTTTTTCTCGTATAATGCGAATTGCATTTTTGTAACAAACGATCTCCGCTTTCACTTCTTTCAACCAGTCCATACCGATTATCACATCAAAACTCCCTAACTCTACTGGTATCAAATCAATCTTAAATGTTTCGCTAACCAGTTTAATTTCTCGATTCCGACATATATTATCTGCTGAAATTAATTTACCATTTGCTAATTCGAGTAAAAATTTACTATCCAAAGGCGTCAATGGACAACTTAATTTAGCACAAAAATCTCTACTCATATAGCTTCTATCCGCACCCGAATCAAATAAAACGTAAGCAGATTTATTGTCAATAAGAAACGTACCCGTAACAAGCTCCGGGTCTTCCTGTGCCTCTACCGCATTAATATTGAAAACTCTTCCACGGCCTTGTCCATTCGTGTTCTCCTGGTTCGGGCAATTTCTAATAATGTGGCCTGGTTTTCCACATTTATAACAAACTACATTGGCATAACTTGCTCCGACACTACTTGCTCCGCCATTACTCGTTCCGACACCATTTATTCCTTTCGTTCTATTAACCCCTGGTCCGTAGACCTCACACTTCGCCGCGCTATGACCATTTCTTTTACACTTGTTGCAAAATTTGGTGCAGAACCCCGAGTGATTCTTTTCACACCTTTGGCATAGCTGCTTCTGATTGTTGTTGTTGTTGCGGTTATTATTGTTGTTGGGATGATTGTTGTAGTTGCTGTTGTTGTTGTTGTTGTTGTTGTTGTTGTTGTTGTTGTTGTTGGGCCGTTTGCTGTAGTTGCGATTGATGTTGCGATTGTTGGGATAATTGTTGCGATTATTGTTGTAATTGCTGTTGTTGTTGTATTGGTGATTCTTATCACCGTTTTCCTCCCACTTTCTTTTGACTTGCTTCACATTGGTCTCTTCAGCAGTCTGTTCTTTAATTCTTTCTTCAATCTGGTTCACTAGTTTGTGAGCCATTCTACATGCCTGTTGTATGGAGGCGGGCTCGTGTGAACTTATATCTTCTTGGATTCTTTCCGGTAATCCTTTCACAAACGCGTTGATCTTTTCTTCCTCATCTTCGAACGCTCCCGGACACAATAGGCATAATTCTGTGAATCGTCTTTCGTACATGGTAATATAAAATCCTTGGGTTCGTAACCCTCTAAGTTCTGTCTTGAGCTTATTGACCTCGGTTCTGGGACGGTACTTCTCGTTCATCAAGTGCTTGAATGCTGACCACGGTAGTGCGTACGCATCATCTTGTCCCACTTGCTCTAGATAGGTATTCCACCATGTTAACGCAGAACCTGTGAAGGTATGCGTAGCGTACTTCACTTTGTCCTCTTCAGTACACTTACTTATGGCAAACACCGATTCAACCTTCTCGGTCCACCGTTTCAATCCGATCGGTCCTTCGGTTCCATCAAATTCCAAAGGTTTGCAGGTAGTGAATTCTTTGTAGGTGCATCCTACACGATTTCCTGTACTGCTAGATCCAAGGTTATTGTTGGTATGTAGCGCAGCCTGTACTGCGGCTATGTTTGAAGCTAGAAAAGTACGGAATTCCTCTTCATTCATATTCACGGTGTGTCGAGTAGTCGGTGCCATTTCCTTCAAAATAGTTAAATGGAACAAGTTAATCATACAGAATATTAAGAGTAGTTAATAGTATTTCGTAGCATAATATGAACTCATTTATAAAAGCTTTTTCTTCATATTAGCGTTTTATAAGTTTAAATTCGGGTAGTACCTACCCGTTAAGTTCATACTTAGTAGCTAATATACAATTCAACTACTACAATTCTATATGAAAAACTGATTGTAATAATATTTCGCGTTCAAACTTTTATACAATATTTTACAAACTTACAATACCGCTTATTTTACATAAAGCATGAAATATAGCACACAATAACTTTGATACAAGATAGTTGTGAAGACAATTCTAGCTAGTACACAAGTCGTTCGGCAAAGGCAATAAAGACACGTAATTCATACGTCCAGAAACAAGTCATGCATTCTGGTTTTACTAGGACTACTTCCCATCCTTGGTCTTGTGCAACATAACCGTTATGGCCGTTGATAAGACAGCGTGTTGTAATGTCATCAAAGGGACGAGGGTTACGTAATGTCCAACAGTCCCGTAACAATCTAAAAACCTCATTTCTTACCCCAATTACCGACTCCGTCACTTGTGGGAACGTTTTGTTTAATAGTTGTAGCCCGATGTTCTTGTTCTCACTTTGGTGAGAAGCGAACATTACTAATCCGTAAGCATAACATGCTTCTTTATGTTGCATGTTAGCCGCTTTTTCTAAATCACGAAGTCCAATATTCGGATATATTGAGTCAAAATAATTTCTTAACCCGTTGCGTAAAATAGCATTTGGGTTCCCCGCAATATATGCGTCAAAGTAAACACATCGTAACTTATGGGTTTCCCAATGTGATATCCCCCATCTTTCAAACGAAAGTCTCTTATAAACCAAGACATTCTTGGAACGTTCTTCGAATGTCTTACAAACTGATCTCGCCTTAAATAGTTGTGCCGAAGAATTCTGGCCGACTCTAGACAAGATTTCATCAATCATGTCTCCGGGTAGGTCTCTTAAAATATTGGGTTGTCTATCCATTTTGTGTTTTTAAACTGTAAAATAGACAAGAGTTAGTTTCATAAAAAAAAATACTTATTAATACAAGCAATTTTTACATATATCATAAAGCATAAGAACACTATATTACATATATTACACCACACGAATACAACTATCTTATTCCGACTCGCTCGTTTCTTCTTCTTCAGTTTTGGTTCGTTTTGCCAAGTTTCTAGGGATATATGATGTTCCCCTAATACGAGCCGTCGTTGTCCACATTGGTTTAGAAAAACCTGGTGGTTTAGAGGTTCCCGGGTCATTGTTACAACTTAAGGACTTCGGGGGTTGACGATACATATAAAGTTCATCGGGGTTGGAATTAGATTTCTCTATTTTTATGCCCTTTCCCTTATTATTTTCTTTTGCCTTTTTAAATTCAGTTGGGGTAATTTCTATAACATCATCGGAATTCTCGTCGGAATCCGATTCATCGGAGAATTGGTAATCCTCCCAATATTTTGCTTCCTTGGCGGAAACACCATTGACCATAATTAACTTTGGTCGGTTGGTTGAGGATTTTCTTTTACTTAACCGTTTTATTATTTCCCCCACCGGTTCTATTTCTTCATCCGGTTCCGATTCTTCTTCCGGTTCCGATTCTTCTTCCGGTTCCGACTCTTCTTCCGGTTCCTCTTCGGGAACTTGTGAATCAGTCCACAAATCATTCCAATTTACATTTGACTCTTCATTATTATTAGGTGAGTCAATGGGACTTGTTCTAGAGGTAGACATCTATCACATAATATCTAACACGTTAAGAGATTAATATATCACATAATATTCATATGTTAAAAATATATAGTTTCCAACAAAAATGTTAAGCAATCATTTTTAAAGAAAATACGGTCGAAGTCCAGACTCACTAATGCATCCTAACAAACTCGATAAGACACACTAATGCAAATTTTCTGGTTCTCTAAGACCAACGCTCGGATACCAACTGAAATGTCCCGTTCTTATTGATTAAAAACGTTCCATATTAATTGATTTCGTTGCGAGGTTTTGACCTCTATATGAGACGTTTTTCAAAGACTGCATTCCTTTTTAAAACAAACCATAACCTTTATTTCATAAATAAAGGTTTAAAAAGCTTTACGTAGATTATCAAATAATGATAATCTAAAATATCCTGTTTACACACGACCATTACATAATGGTTTACAATACAAATATGTTACATCGAAATCAGTTTCTTGAATGCAGTTTTTACACAATATCATACAAACATGGACTCCAAATCTTGTCCTTATTTTAGTATGCAACAGCGGAAGCTCTTAATATTCACCTGAGAATAAACATGCTTTAAACGTCAACAAAAATGTTGGTGAGTTATAGGTTTAACCTATATATATCAAATCGTAACAATAGACCACAAGATTTCATATTTCAATACACATCCCATACATAGAGATAAAAATCATTCATATGGTGAACACCTGGTAACCGACAATAACAAGATGCATATATAAGAATATCCCCATCATTCCGGGACACCCTTCGGATATGATATAAATTTCGAAGTACTAAAGCATCCGGTACTTTGGATGGGGTTTGTTAGGCCCAATAGATCTATCTTTAGGATTCGCGTCAATTAAGGTGTCTGTTCCCTAATTCTTAGATTACCAGACTTAATAAAAAGGGGCATATTCGATTTCGATAATTCAACCATAGAATGTAGTTTCACGTACTTGTGTCTATTTTGTAAATCATTTATAAAACCTGCATGTATTCTCATCCCAAAAATATTAGATTTTAAAAGTGGGACTATAACTCACTTTCACAGATTTTTACTTCGTCGGGAAGTAAGACTTGGCCACTGTTGATTCACGAACCTATAACAATATATACATATATATATTAAAGTATGTTCAAAATATATTTACAACACTTTTAATATATTTTGATGTTTTAAGTTTATTAAGTCAGCTGTCCTCGTTAGTAACCTATAACTAGTTGTCCACAGTTAGATGTACAGAAATAAATCGATAAATATTATCTTGAATCAATCCACGACCCAGTGTATACGTATCTCAGTATTGATCACAACTCAAACTATATATATTTTGGAATCAACCTCAACCCTGTATAGCTAACTCCAACATTCACATATAGAGTGTCTATGGTTGTTCCGAAATATATATAGATGTGTCGACATGATAGGTCGAAACATTGTATACGTGTCTATGGTATCTCAAGATTACATAATATACAATACAAGTTGATTAAGTTATGGTTGGAATAGATTTGTTACCAATTTTCACGTAGCTAAAATGAGAAAAATTATCCAATTTTGTTTTACCCATAACTTCTTCATTTTAAATCCGTTTTGAGTGAATCAAATTGCTATGGTTTCATATTGAACTCTATTTTATGAATCTAAACAGAAAAAGTATAGGTTTATAGTCGGAAAAATAAGTTACAAGTCATTTTTGTAAAGGTAGTCATTTCAGTCGAAAGAACGACGTCTAGATGACTATTTTAGAAAACATACTTCCACTTTGAGTTTAACCATAATTTTTGGATATAGTTTCATGTTCATAATAAAAATCATTTTCTCAGAATAACAACTTTTAAATCAAAGTTTATCATAGTTTTTAATTAACTAACCCAAAACAGCCCGCGGTGTTACTACGACGGCGTAAATCCGGTTTTACGGTGTTTTTCGTGTTTCCAGGTTTTAAATCATTAAGTTAGCATATCATATAAATATAGAACATGTGTTTAGTTGATTTTAAAAGTCAAGTTAGAAGGATTAACTTTTGTTTGCGAACAAGTTTAGAATTAACTAAACTATGTTCTAGTGATTACAAGTTTAAACCTTCGAATAAGATAGCTTTATATGTATGAATCGAATGATGTTATGAACATCATTACTACCTTAATTTCCTTGGATAAACCTACTGGAAAAGAGAAAAATGGATCTAGCTTCAATGGATCCTTGGATGGCTCGAAGTTCTTGAAGCAGAATCATGACACGAAAACAAGTTCAAGTAAGATCATCACTTGAAATAAGATTGTTATAGTTATAGAAATTGAACCAAAGTTTGAATATGATTATTACCTTGTATTAGAATGATAACCTACTGTAAGAAACAAAGATTTCTTGAGGTTGGATGATCACCTTACAAGATTGGAAGTGAGCTAGCAAACTTGAAAGTATTCTTGATTTTATGAAACTAGAACTTTTGGAATTTATGAAGAACACTTAGAACTTGAAGATAGAACTTGAGAGAGATCAATTAGATGAAGAAAATTGAAGAATGAAAGTGTTTGTAGGTGTTTTTGGTCGTTGGTGTATGGATTAGATATAAAGGATATGTAATTTTGTTTTCATGTAAATAAGTCATGAATGATTACTCATATTTTTGTAATTTCATGAGATATTTCATGCTAGTTGCCAAATGATGGTTCCCACATGTGTTAGGTGACTCACATGGGCTGCTAAGAGCTGATCATTGGAGTGTATATACCAATAGTACATACATCTAAAAGCTGTGTATTGTACGAGTACGAATACGGGTGCATACGAGTAGAATTGTTGATGAAACTGAACGAGG
Organism: Rutidosis leptorrhynchoides; assembly: GCF_046630445.1. NCBI lineage: Eukaryota > Viridiplantae > Streptophyta > Magnoliopsida > Asterales > Asteraceae > Rutidosis > Rutidosis leptorrhynchoides. Next base: position 5,378,886 of record NC_092340.1, read on the forward strand.
ATGTAATTGTAAGCATTTTTGTTAAGTAGAAGTATTTTGATAAGTGTATTGAAGTCTTTCAAAAGTGTATAAATACATATTAAAACACTACATGTATATACATTTTAACTGAGTTGTTAAGTCATCGTTAGTCGTTACATGTAAGTGTTGTTTTGAAACCTTTAGGTTAACGATCTTGTTAAATGTTGTTAACCCAATGTTTATAATATCAAATGAGATTTTAAATTATTATATTATCATGATATTATCATGTATGAATATCTCTTAATATGATATATATACATTAAATGTCTTTACAACGATAATCGTTACATATATGTCTCGTTTAAAAATCATTAAGTTAGTAGTCTTGTTTTTACATATGTAGTTCATTGTTAATATACTTTATGATATGTTTTCTTATCATAGTATCATGTTAACTATATATATATATATCCATATATATGTCATCATATAGTTTTTACAAGTTTTAACGTTCGTGAATCACCGATCAACTTGGGTGGTCAATTGTCTATATGAAACATATTTCAATTAATCAAGTCTTAACAAGTTTGATTGCTTAACATGTTGGAAACATTTAATCATGTAAATATCAATCTCAATTAATATATATAAACATGGAAAAGTTCGGGTCACTACAGATGATAGTCCCATCTATCATGCTGTCGTTGCCTGGAATGCTCGTAATCATTCCGGGCTTGCCACTGCTCCATCTGACTAAATCTCTCCCCGTTTGTCATATCTACCTCATCTACACGCTGGTAGACGTCAGTCATAGCCTCCCTAATGACATCCCTAATGTCATCCGCTTCCTCCATTTCCTCATCTGATCCTCTCTCTACCTGTGGATGACGACCTTCATAGGGTACTGCCTGGTTTCGTCTGCTCTTTAATACCTTAGCACTTTGATAGACCTTCAATCCTAAAGGCTCAACCTGTTCCCTACATTCCAAAAGTGGACCCCCTTGGTCCCTATCTACACCCAAATACTCTCCAATGAGAGTAACAAAAATACCTCCTCCTATTATTCCCCCTTCCTGTATTCCTTCTACCATCTTAGACAAATAAAAACCAACACAGTAAGGGATATTAACAAAGCCTCTTGGGTCTCGAATACACTTTAGGTAAAATAAATCATGTAAGGTCATTTTCTCCTTATTGTGACCTCTCTGTGTAATTGAGTTAGCCAAAAATCTATGAATTATACGAAGCTCGGCTTTATTAATATGTAAATAGGAGTATTTTCCTCCCAGCGTGAAAACATTATAATCTGACATACGCCTCCAGATGGCGTTCGCGTCAAAATTCCTATCTACCCTTTCACCATGATAAATCAAATTCATACAATCGGGTAGTAGTAATTCACTAGGAGTATATATCTGCAAAGCCCTGGCCATGTCCAGCATGGACATCCTGTACATCCTACGGCCAAGTATAAATCTAAGAAAACTTCTATCATCTAACCTATCTACATCCGCATTTAACGCTATAGTACTCATAAGCTTAATGCACCATTCCTTATATACAGGTCTACGAATGGTGAATAGACGTTCCCAATCGTGAAAAGAAGAGCTGCCATACCTTTGGATCAAATGCTGTCTAACTGAGTTAGCAAGTTGGACCCTTTCCAAAGGCTCTCAATCGATTACCCTTGGCACTTCTACATTTTTCGGCATCAGTTTGAATTTGTTAATTTGATATGTTGGGTAATCTCTCCAGCTTCTATCGAATCTCAGATTAGGATGCAACGTGTGTTCAGGAATCGTTGGGTATTCTACTGGCGGATGCATCGGAAATACTATGAAGGCATCAACAAATTGCAGCGGATCATAATATGGAATATGTTCATCAGGTTGTTGTTGTGGTTCCTGTTGTTGCTCCGGTTCAGGTTCATATTGCATTTCTGGTTTAGGTTCCGAGCAGGTTGTCTAGATGATGATGATGCACCATCAGTATCGGTATTTTTCTGTAAAACACATTAAACACAAAATTTGTGCATCCAAATATGCATTAGTGTTAGCAAAATAACAACTTGAAACAATTACAAAAACATGTTAAATCAAAATTAAACTTATACACATTTTCGCAATTTTTTTTTTACAATTCTACACTTTTTCAAATAAGCATATATGAAAATGTTTACAAAGTTCATAAGCATTTAACTCAAATAACTTGTTAAAACAACCATTACTAGTAGTTAAACAAGTTTCAAATGGCATTTACATCAATTTAATCAAGTTCATGAATTTTATACCTAAAAAGTCCACTTTAATTCTCAAAAATCATGTTTAGGATCAAAGTTTGGATCATTTAGCTACCTAAATATGTTATACTACTTAATTTAGCAATAATTCATGACAAAAATCGGCCATAACCTGTTTATATCAAAAAGCCCCAAATTGCTCAAGAACACAAACCCTAGATTCCTAAAAATTTTGAAGTTTTCGGCTTCAAATCATATTAAATAGTATCAATCTAGGTTATACATGCATAATATACCAACAATTTAACTCTAATTACACTAGAAATTAACAAAATCAAATTAGGAAAAATATAGCTCAAGAACACTAAAAATCAAATTTTAAGAGGTTTTGGGGTGAAATTGTTACCCTTCTTGATAAACTCCTTATCAAATTCATGTTTAGAGCGGATTGTAGCAAGAAATTTGGTTGAATTTGGTGAAAATTTGGTGAAAATTGAGAGGTTTTGGGGTGTATGTTCGTGTATATGTGTGTGTGTTGTGTGGAGAGCAGAACTCGACTGCCTTTTTGATCCTGGCCTGAATTCCAGCCCCATGCGATCGCATGAGATTACAGGGTAAATCTCATGCGATCGCATGTGGTCCCTTTTTTTTTATGAAACCTTTACTAATAAAACATATATATTAAAAATTAAAATTTTGTTTTTAGGATGAGGGCGTTTCGGATCGTCGTCCTAGTCCGTCCCTCGACAAAATTTTAAAATTTGTCATCAATTTTTTTTAAGCGCAGTTTTAAAAGCAAAGATTTTTGAGTTTTTTAAATGTTTTTGGCATACTTTAATTCAATAAGATTAAAAATAATGATAATAAAAATTCTCGTCTCTCCCTTGGGTAGAGCAATTTCGGTTTAATGACCTAGTTTTCAACTCACGACGAATTTTAAAAATCAATTTTTTTTACTTAGTGAAATAAAGTAAATTTTTATTTTAAATTCACACCAAACTTAAATTTAAAATGCATAAAATTAAAAAATTTATATTATTAAAATTAAAAATTCATACCACACTTATATTATATTTTTGATTTTATACATACAAACTTATATTAAAAATATTAATTTTTCAAATATGTACAAACTTAAGTATATTGATTTTAAAAAGTTTACAATAATAATTTAATATTTATATATTAATTTTAAAAACAAGGTAAAAAAATTAAAATAAAAAAAATCTTTTTGGTCTTTTATCCCACTTTAATCAATCAAATATTATCAAAAATATACGCCCCTCTTTTCGGTAAAGTAATTTCGGCTATATTACCTAGTTTTACTCCTGACGAATTTCTGAAATATTTTGGGTTGATTGATTAAAGATATTTATACCTTAAGAATAAACGGTAAATTTCGCAGTGATGTAATAAATTTTTGCATGATATCAATAATTTCGGTCGCAAAACCTAATTTTATTGAGTATCAATTTAATACTTTATAGCGAACGATTTAGCGTTTATTATCAAAAGGTTAAAAGCAATAAAATAAAAATAAAAACTGTACATACTTACCTGTGAGATAGAATTCTCAGTGACCTGCTTTAGCCCACTCATAAGATAGTCGGACTAATTGGTTTTCCATAGCTACATAGGCATAACCTCGAGCATTCAACGATTTTTCTTCGAAACATATGAATGGTCCGTCTCTGCATAATGTAACGAACTCGGTATTGGAATTTGTCTGATTCGTCGAGCATTTTCCTTCGTGTGACCATTTTTCGCATTTGTGACATCTTTCAAGGTGTCGTGCTCTTCTTTTCGCTGCGGATTTTGATTTTCCTTTACCAAAATGTAACTTATTATGATCGTTTCTGAGTTCTTTTCTTACTCCATCCAATTTGGCTCTTATTATTGATACCAGGTCACTCTGGAGTGTGTCATTATTACGTTTAGTGATCAAAGCATGTAGCATTAGACCATGGTTTAGATCAAAGGAATTCTTCATCTCGTAAAACCTAAAAAAATAAAAATTCAGAATGGGGGGAGAAGACTAGTTCTTTAGGGTCTGCTAGGGAAAGACCATACGGATTCCATTCTCGAGAACTACACGAAAACAGAATATCTAACTCTAACAGAAATACATATTACCCTAAAAAGATTCTCCCCACACTTAGTTAGCTGTGGTGTCGAAATTGTGATTAACTTCGTTGTCAACTTCCATCGGACCATGTATGTAATGTTTAACTCTGTGACCATTAACTTTAAATTCAATCTCATATGAATTTATTAAATCTATTGTTCCGTATGGGAAAACTCTTTTGACTATAAATGGTCCAGACCATCTTGATTTCAATTTTTCAGGAAATAGCTTGAATCGTGAATTGAAAAGAAGAACTCTGTCTCCTTCTTTAAATTCTTTTGAACTTCTGATTCTTTTATCATGCCATTTCTTCGTTCTTTCCTTATAGATTAACGAATTTTCATATGCTTCATGTCTTAATTCTTCTAATTCATTTAATTGACTTAACCGTAGACGTCCAGCTTCATGTAAATCAAGATTACATGTCTTCAAAGCCCAAAATGCTTTGTGTTCAATTTCTACTGGAAGATGACATGCTTTTCCGTAAACGAGTCTGAAAGGTGTGGTTCCAATTAGAGTTTTGTAGGCTGTTCTAAAAGCCCAGAATGCATCCTCCAATTTCATGGACCATTCATTCGGATTTGATCCTACGGTTTTCTCTAGAATACGTTTTAAAGCTCGGTTGGTATTTTCAACTTGTCTACTTGTTTGTGGATGATAAGCAGTGGAGATTTTATGAGTTACTCCATATCTTTTGAGAACTTTCTCAAGTTGATTATTACAAAAATGAGTACCCCGATCACTTATTAAAGCTTTCGGTGTTCCAAACCTTGCAAAAAGACGTTTTAAAAAGTTGACTACAACTCGTGCATCATTAGTTGGGAGAGCTTGTGCTTCCGCCCATTTAGATACATAATCAATGGCAACGAGAATGTAGAGATTATTATGAGATTTTGGAAATGGACCCATAAAGTCAATACCCCAAACGTCAAATACTTCACATAATTGAATGACATTTTGTGGCATTTCATCACGTTGACTTATTTTTTCGGCCCTTTGACAAGCATCACATGAAATGTCCCGTTCTTATTGATTAAAAACGTTCCATATTAATTGACTTCGTTGCGAGGTTTTGACCTCTATATGAGACGTTTTTCAAAGACTGCATTCATTTTTAAAATAAACCATAACCTTTATTTCATCAATAAAGGTTTAAAAAGCTTTACGTAGATTATCAAATAATGATAATCTAAAATATCCTGTTTACACACGACCATTACATAATGGTTTACAATACAAATATGTTACAACAAAATAAGTTTCTTGAATGCAGTTTTTACACAATATCATACAAGCATGGACTCCAAATCTCGTCCTTATTTAAGTATGCGACAACGGAAGCTCTTAATAATCACCTGAGAATAAACATGCTTAAAACGTCAACAAAAATGTTGGTGAGTTATAGGTTTAACCTATATATATCAAATCGTAACAATAGACCACAAGATTTCATATTTCAATCCACATCCCATACATAGAGATAAAAATCATTCATATGGTGAACACCTGGTAACCGACATTAACAAGATGCATATATAAGAATATCCCCATCATTCCGGGACACCCTTCGGATATGATATAAATTTCGAAGTACTAAAGCATCCGGTACTTTGGATGGGGTTTGTTAGGCCCAATAGATCTATCTTTAGGATTCGCGTCAATTAGGGTGTCTGTTCCCTAATTCTTAGATTACCAGACTTAATAAAAAGGGGCATATTCGATTTCGATAATTCAACAATAGAATGTAGTTTCACGTACTTGTGTCTATTTTGTAAATCATTTATAAAACCTGCATGTATTCTCATCCCAAAAATATTAGATTTTAAAAGTGGGACTATAACTCACTTTCACAGATTTTTACTTTGTCGGGAAGTAAGACTTGGCCACTGGTTAATTCACGAACCTATAACAATATATACATATATATCAAAGTATGTTCAAAATATATTTACAACACTTTTAATATATTTTGATGTTTTAAGTTTATTAAGTCAGCTGTCCTCGTTAGTAACCTACAACTAGTTATCCACAGTTAGATGTACAGAAATAAATCGATAAATATTATCTTGAATCAATCTACGACCCAGGGTATACGTATCTCAGTATTGATCACAACTCAAACTATATATATTTTGGAATCAACCTCAACCCTGTATAGCTAACTCCAACATTCACATATAGAGTGTCTATGGTTGTTCTGAAATATATATAGATGTGTCGACATGATAGGTCGAAACATTGTATACGTGTCTATGGTATCTCAAGATTACATAATATACAATACAAGTTGATTAAGTTATGGTTGGAATAGATTTGTTATCAATTTTCACGTAGCTAAAATGAGAAAAATTATCCAATCTTGTTTTACCCATAACTTCTTCATTTTAAATCCGTTTTGAGTGAATCAAATTACTATGGTTTCATATTGAACTATATTTTATGAATCAAAACATAAAAAGTATAGGTTTATAGTCGGAAAAATAAGTTACAAGTCGTTTTTGTAAAGGTAGTCATTTCAGTCGAAAGAACGACGTCTAGATGACCATTTTAGAAAACATACTTCCACTTTGAGTTTAACCATAATTTTTGGATATAGTTTCATGTTCATAATAAAAATCATTTTTTCAGAATAACAACTTTTAAATCAAAGTTTATCATAGTTTTTAATTAACTAACCCAAAACAGCCCGCGGTGTTACTACGACGGCGTAAATCCGGTTTTACGGTGTTTTTCGTGTTTCCAGGTTTTAAATCATTAAGTTAGCATATAATATAGATATAGAACATGTGTTTAGTTGATTTTAAAAGTCAAGTTAGAAGGATTAACTTTTGTTTGCGAACAAGTTTAGAATTAACTAAACTATGTTCTAGTGATTACAAGTTTAAACCTTCGAATAAGATAGCTTTATATGTATGAATCGAATGATGTTATGAACATCATTACTACCTTAAGTTCCTTGGATAAACCTACTGGAAAAGAAAAAAATGGATCTAGCTTCAACGGATCCTTGGATGGCTCGAAGTTCTTGAAGCAGAATCATGACACGAAAACAAGTTCAAGTAAGATCATCACTTGAAATAAGATTGTTATAGTTATAGAAATTGAACCAAAGTTTGAATATGATTATTACCTTGTATTAGAATGATAACCTACTGTAAGAAACAAAGATTTCTTGAGGTTGGATGATCACCTTACAAGATTGGAAGTGAGCTAGCAAACTTGAAAGTATTCTGGATTTTATGTAACTAGAACTTGTAGAATATATGAAGAACACTTAGAACTTGAAGATAGAACTTGAGAGAGATCAATTAGATGAAGAAAATTGAAGAATGAAAGTGTTTGTAGGTGTTTTTGGTCGTTGGTGTATGGATTAGATATAAAGGATATGTAATTTTGTTTTCATGTAAATAAGTCATGAATGATTACTCATATTTTTGTAATTTTATGAGATATTTCATGCTAGTTTCCAAATGATGGTTCTCACATGTGTTAGGTGACTCACATGGGCTGCTAAGAGCTGATCATTGGAGTGTATATACCAATAGTACATACATCTAAAAGCTGTGTATTGTACGAGTACGAATACGGGTGCATACGAATAGAATTGTTGATGAAACTGAACGAGGATGTAATTGTAAGCATTTTTGTTAAGTAGAAGTATTTTGATAAGTGTATTGAAGTCTTTCAAAAGTGTATAAATACATATTAAAACACTACATGTATATACATTTTAACTGAGTCGTTAAGTCATCGTTAGTCGTTACATGTAAGTGTTGTTTTGAAACCTTTAGGTTAACGATCTTGTTAAATGTTGTTAACCCAATGTTTATAATATCAAATGAGATTTTAAATTATTATATTATCATGATATTATCATGTATGAATATCTCTTAATATGATATATATACATTAAATGTCTTTACAACGATAATCGTTACATATATGTCTCGTTTAAAAATCATTAAGTTAGTAGTCTTGTTTTTACATATGTAGTTCATTGTTAATATACTTAATGATATGTTTACTTATCATAGTATCATGTTAACTATATATATATATCCATATATATGTCATCATATAGTTTTTACAAGTTTTAACGTTCGTGAATCACCGGTCAACTTGGGTGGTCAATTGTTTATATGAAACATATTTCAATTAATCAAGTCTTAACAAGTTTGATTGCTTAACATGTTGGAAACATTTAATCATGTAAATATCAATCTCAATTAATATATATAAACATGGAAAAGTTCGGGTCACTACAGTACCTACCCGTTAAATAAATTTCGTCCCGAAATTTTAAGCTGTTGAAGGTGTTGACGAATATTCTGGAAATTGTGATGACCCGAAAATTTTTGACTTATTTAAGCCAATTCTCTATACGATTTATTATTTTAACACGCTAAACAAAGTCTGTTAGATTGAGTCTCAAAATTTTAGAACTGTTTCATATATACAATTACCTTTGATTACTCTCGACGATTCATGAACAATTATATGTAAGTATATATATATGTACAAGTAAAAACGACTTTCCTACAGTAAAACCCTATTTGCTACAGTAAAACACAATTTGCTACAGTAAAACACTATTTGCTACAGTGAAACCGTATTTTGCTACAGTGCTACAGTGAAAACGAGTTTGCTACAGTGATTTGCTACAGTGAAACACTATTTGCTACAGTGAAACACTATTTGCTACAGTGAAACACTATTTGCTACAGTAAACACTATTTGCTACAGTACCACTATTTGCTACAGTAAAACACTATTTGCTACAGTACACTATTTGATGTCGACGAACTAGCAAACAAAAACAGAAAAGGCGGCCATGCGATCGCATGGCAAAAACACTGAAAACTCATGCGATCGCATGAGCTACAGTAAATCGAAAAGTAATATAAATACGCAGTTTGTTCGACGAACTCTATCACATTAATCTCAATATTTATATTTATATTATAATTATAATTTTAAATTTAAGTTTAATAATAATAAGGTATATACGAGGGTGTTTTTAATTCGGGTTTCAAACCGCTTTAAGCTAAGGAAATATTAGGTATTATTCGGGGTATTGTTCTTGAATCCAAGGCCAACCATACAGTCGTCTACCATCATTACGTCTACGCAATTTGCCTACAATATTGAATCGCAATATTGAACTGTGAGTTTCATATGATCCCTTTTACTCAATATATTTTTGGGCTGAGAATACATGCGACTGTTTATAAATACTGAAAATACTAGATTTATATGCGTGAGTTTCATAAGATCCCTTTTACTCTCTACATTTTTGGGCTGAGAATACATGCAAATGCTTTACTAACTGATTTACAATATTTATATGCGTGAGTTTCATATGATCCCTTTTTACTCTCTATATTTTTGGGCTGAGAATACATGCAAATGCTTTATTAACCGATATACAATATTTATATGCGTGAGTTATAGATCCCTTTTTAAATACTTTAAATATTTTTGGGCTGAGAATACATGCAATTTATTTTAAACGCGATAAGACACAAGTACATACTAAATTCTACACTGAGTTAAACCGGAAATCCCTTAGCTTTGGTAACTAGTAGCTGCCAGTACATAGGATATGGACTGGTGGGCGCGAATAATTGTATATGGATCCATAGGGCTTGACATCCCCGTCCGAGCTAGAGCACTAGCCTTTTAACAGACGTATGTTATTTGAGTTTAAGACACGTTGGTTTGAGTGTATTAAAACGAATGGGGTAATTATCACTATAGCGTTAAGTTTAGTTACCAGGGTGCTCTGTTACGTAGAATCTATTGATAAACTTTTGATGAAATCTTGTGGTCTATCTTTATACATGTTTATGACTCGAGAAATTAAACCTATAACTCACCAACATTCGTGTTGACTTTTTAGCATGTTTTATTCTCAGGTCCTTAGAATGCTTCCGCTGTGATGTGCTTGTTGCCTGCATGGAGTCTCTCATGCTTTGTACAAAGTTTATTGCATTCAAAATAAAACTGCGTTGTGTAATAAATAATTGGACTGTGATGTCAACCTGTAAATTAAAGACTTATGTATTTCGGGGTTTTGCTTATACCTAAGCACTTGCCCACATGTTTATAACTTTCTATGTTTAGAAAGTCACTTATTTTAATGAATGCAATATTTTATCAAAACGTATCATATAGAGGTCAAAACCTCACTGTGGAATCAATGATTAACGTGCCGCGTCAATAGCGATTTTGACGGGTCGTTACAGTTGGTATCAGAGCTTGAGGTCATAGGGAACCAGAAATTACATTATTGTGTTTAACTGGTAATTGTTAGGATGCATTAGTGAGTCTGGACTATGACCATATCTGTTTTTCCTGATTTTTGCTTATTATTTGGTCAAAAACATTATATGTGATATATTTATATGCTAACGTAATTGTTGTTTCAATTATGTGATAGATGACTTCTTCTAATCCTATCATTTTGTACGACTCGGAATCGGACACTGAATCTATTCTATCCACAACTGAAAAGGGCGTTCCAATACCTATTAAAGAAGAAATTGTGTTAGCCGGGGAATCTCAACTCCCGGTAAACCCAGAGGAGGTTCCAGCTCCACCCAGCTTTAGTTTTCCGGAGCCACAGTATCGTTGGCATGGACCCATGATCCCTGGAGTAAAAGAGGATCGTCCATTTCTAAACAAATATGGACATTGGTCCAGATATACCGCCGACGGGCGGGTTGTGCCGATTACGCCTGGCAGATTTCGGTTCATGACCACCGGTACATATTCTTGCAGTTCGTCATCATATTCTCCTACACATGACTCAGACAGTTCGTCATCAGACGAGATCAGTAAGGAGGAGGATTTCGCTAATGAAATAAAAGAGATCACTAAGGAGAAATTCCAACTTGCTATAGATAATAAAAACAACCACAATAATAAAATGTCCTTAATTATTAAAAAAGAACAGGACCATTCGATCCGTAACCACCCTTATTGTATTAAACCCACTGAGGTAACGGGTACCTCAAAACCCCAACTAAAAATAAAATACACTGCCAGAATGTCTGTCGGACCATGTGCACACAAACAATTGGCAGAGAGAACCAAATGGGAAGAAGTTTCTGATAGTTCTGAATAAACGACCTCGCAACCATAAATCTTCCATGCGCTATTTTATTGCTTATGTGTGCTACTCTATCTTGTTATGTAAAATAAGCATATGTAAAATATCAGTATTGTATGGTATTGTATTATTTTGGTTTATTAATAATAAATGCATGGAATGATTATTTGTATTATTACTACTTCTTATTATTATTATTACATAATAATGTAGTAACTCGCTATAATTTTTCATAGTGGAATATTATTAGGATTTTAGTAGTTAATTCCTTGTACTAGCTATTATGTATGAACTTAACGGGTAGGTAATACCCTAGAAATAATTATAAAATGCTAATAAGAAGAAAAGGCTTTTATAATAATCGGTTCATATTATTAATATGCTACGATTAACTATTGACAACTCATTTTACCTATAATATTCTATATGATTAAATTATATCTGTTGTGTTTATTGAAGAAACATGTCTCAAATGTCGGATGCTGAGTTTGAGCAACTAGTCGAGAAACGTGTGAATGAAAGAATTGCTGCAGCCGAGGCAGCAAAAGCAACAGCCGAAGTAGCAGCCAAAGCAGCAGCCGTAAACACAAACTCACGAAATGGATGCTCATACAAAACTTTTCAAGGATGCAAACCACAGACGTTTAGTGGAACCGAGGGACCAGTCGGTCTAACCCGATGGTTTGAAAAGATGGAGTCCGTTTTCAAAATCAGTAATTGTGCGAACGGAGACAAGTCAAAGTATGCTTCGTGCACATTGCAAGATGGTGCACTTACTTGGTGGAACAATTATGCTAAAGCAGAAGGAATAGATACGGCATATGATATCTCTTGGGAAGAACTGAAAAAGATGCTAATCGAGGAGTACTGTCCTCGAAACGAGATCAGAAAAATGGAATCTGAGTTACGTAATCTGAAGGTTATCGGCGCGAATCTCAATAACTATGAAAAGCGTTTCATGGAACTAGCCTTGTTGTGTCCCGAATTGGTGCCAAACGAGAAACGAAAGATAGAAATGTATATTGACGGTTTATCGATCAATATCAAAGGAAATGTTACATCGTCCAAACCGAATACGATGCAGGAAGCCATGACAATGGCACACCAACTCATGGACCAGATCACAGAGAGTTCGATTAAGGCACCAATTACCGAAGTCAAGACAACTGAAGGAAAGAGGAAATGGGAAGACTATAAGGGCAAAAGTACTCACCTGAAGAAACAAGAAACTTTTAAAGGTAAACAAGATGGGGCAACTGCAAGTCCTAACTATAAGGGACCTCATCCGTTCTGCAAAAGGTGTTACACACATCATGCAGGCTATTGCCAAGTGGTCTGTGATAAGTGCAACAAGAAAGGACATGTGGCAAAAGATTGTTATGCCACCGTTTCTGAAGTAAAGACAAAATTGACCGATGTCAAGAAATGTTATGGATGCGGGAAGTCTGGTCACTTTATAAATCAATGCCCTGATAAGGAGAAGAACAAAGAACCCGCGCATGGGAGGGCATTTAATGTTAGTGCCAGTAAAGCACGTGAGGATCCTAATCTTGTCACGGGTACGTTTACCGTTAATAATCAACTAGCTTCTATTATGTTTGATACGGGTGCTGATAGAAGTTATATGTGTAAAGACTTTAGTTTTAAACTAAAATGTGCATCATTACCTCTAGACGATAAATATACTATTGAATTAGCTAATGGTAAACTGATAAAAGCTGATAAAATTTGCCATGGTTGCGAAATGAATCTCGCTGGTGAAACCTTCAAAATCGATTTGATACCCGTAGAACTAGGAAGTTTTGACGTAATCGTTGGCATGGACTGGATGTCCAAAACAAGAGCGGAAGTTGTTTGCGCTGAGAAAGCAATCCGCATCCCTCGTAAGGATGAAACGTCATTAATGATTTATGGGGAGAAGAGCAACTCAAAGCTGAACTTTATCAGCTGTATGAAGGCCCAGAAACTTATAAGAAAAGGTTGTTATGCTATTCTGGCACACGTAAAGAAGATCGATACTGAAGAAAGAAGCATTGATGACATGCCGGTTGTAAGAGAATATCCCGGAGTATTTCCAGAAGAATTACCGGGGCTACCTCCACACAGATGTGTAGAATTCCAGATTGATCTCATACCAGGAGCTGCACCTGTAGCCCGATCCCCATATAGACTTGCACCTTCAGAAATGCAAGAATTACAAGACCAGTTGCAAGAATTATCGGACCGTGGATTTATTCGTCCTAGTTTTTCACCTTGGGGTGCTCCTATTCTGTTCGTCAAGAAGAAGGATGGATCTATGAGAATGTGCATAGATTACCGAGAATTAAATAAATTAACGATCAAGAATCGGTACCCATTACCGAGGATTGATGATTTGTTTGATCAATTGCAAGGATCAAGTGTTTATTCTAAGATTGATCTACGCTCCGGATATCATCAGCTGAGAGTGAAGGAAGAAGATGTTCCTAAAACAGCGTTCAGAACCCGTTACGGTCACTATGAATTTTTAGTCATGCCTTTTGGATTGACTAATGCTCCAGCAGTATTCATGGATCTAATGAATCGCATCTGTAGACCGTATTTAGACAAATTTGTCATTGTTTTTATCGACGACATATTGATTTACTCGAAGAACAAGGAAGAACATGAGCAACACTTAAGACTGGTACTAGAGATACTCAAGAAAGAAGAATTGTACGCAAAATTTTCGAAGTGTGATTTCTGGTTACAAGAAGTACAATTTTTGGGCCATGTTGTCAGTAAACATGGAATTAAAGTTGACCCCGCCAAGATCGAAGCCATTAGTAAATGGCAAACACCGAAGACTCCAACACAAATCCGCCAATTCTTAGGTCTTGCTGGTTACTACCGAAGATTCATTCAAGATTTCTCTAGAATCGCCAAACCCTTAACTGCATTGACTCAAAAGGGAAAGAAGTATGATTGGTCCACAGAACAGGAATCCTCATTCCATTTATTAAAGAAGAAGTTAACGTCTGCACCCATTTTGTCATTACCGGAAGGAAATGATGATTTCGTGATCTATTGTGACGCTTCGCGCCAAGGTTTAGGATGTGTATTAATGCAACGCACAAAAGTTATCGCATATGCCTCACGACAACTAAAAATTCATGAAAAGAACTATACGACGCACGATTTGGAACTTGGAGCAGTAGTTTTTGCACTCAAAATATGGAGACACTATCTATATGGCACCAAGTGTACAGTGTACACCGACCATAAGAGTCTTCAGCATATTTTTGATCAAAAACAACTCAATATGAGGCAACGTCGCTGGGTAGAGTTGTTAAACGATTACGATTGTGAAATCCGTTACCATCCTGGAAAGGCTAATGTTGTAGCTGATGCCCTAAGTTGAAAAGAAAGAGTAAAACCTCTTAGGGTCCGAGCTTTGAATATTACAATTCGTACTGATCTCACAAAGCAAATTCAAGCAGCACAGTTAGAGACTTTAAAAGAAGAAAATGAAAAAGGCGAAATGAGCAGAGGGTTAGAAAAACAGCTTGAAGTAAAAGCCGATGGAACCCTGTATTTTTCTGATAGGATATGGGTACCAAAACATGGTAATCTAAGGCAACTAGTACTAGATGAAGCACACAAAACGAGGTACTCAATTCACCCAGGAAACGGAAAAATGTACCACGATCTCAAGAAGTTTTATTGGTGGCCTAATATGAAGACAGAAATTGCTACTTATGTAAGCAAATGTTTGACGTGTGCAAAGGTCAAAGCTGAGCACCAAAAGCCGTCAGGATTACTGCAACAACCAGAAATTCCGCAGTGGAAATGGGAAAGAATAACCATGGATTTCATTACGAAATTGCCAAGGACTGCAAGTAGTCATGATACTATTTGGGTGATAGTTGATCGTCTAACTAAATCAGCTCACTTCTTACCAATAAAGGAGACAGACAGTATGGAGAAATTAGCACGCCTATATTTGAAGGAAGTAGTTTCCAGGCATGGTGTACCCATCTCTATCATATCTGATCGCGACACCCGATTCACATCACGTTTCTGGCAGTCATTACAAAAAGCATTGGGAACTCGATTAGATATGAGCACCGCTTATCACCCACAGACAGATGGTCAAAGTGAAAGAACAATACAAACATTGGAAGACATGTTACGGGCATGCGTAATTGACTTTGGAACCAGTTGGGATCGACACTTACCGTTGGCAGAATTTTCATACAATAACAGCTATCATACGAGCATCAACGCAGCGCCATTTGAAGCACTTTACGGTAGAAAGTGCAGATCTCCTATATGTTGGAGTGAAGTAGGAGAAAGACAACTTACTGGACCAGAAATTATTCAAGAAACCACCGAAAAGATCATTCAAATACAACAGCGATTGAAAACGGCCATGAGTCGCCAAAAGAGTTATGCTGATGTAAGAAGAAAACCGCTAGAATTTCAAGTGGGCGACAAAGTCATGTTGAAAGTGTCACCCTGGAAAGGCGTTGTACGATTCGGTAAACGAGGAAAGCTAAGTCCTAGGTACGTAGGACCCTTTGAAATCACCGAAAGAATTGAAACAGTTGCTTATCGATTAAAGCTACCGCAAGAACTTAGTAGTGTTCACAACACATTTCACGTGTCAAATTTGAAGAAATGTTTAGCTGAAGAGGATGTCGTAATTCCTCTTGACGAAATACGAATCAATGATAAACTCCATTTTATCGAAGAACCTGTTGAAATCATGGACCGTGAGGTCAAACAATTAAAACAAAGCAAAATACCGATAGTTAGGGTTCGTTGGAACGCAAGACGAGGACCCGAGTTTACTTGGGAACGTGAAGATCAGATGAAGCAAAAGTATCCACATTTGTTCACTGATATCGCTCATGAAACAGGTACTACTCAAAATTTCGGGACGAAATTTTCTTTAAGGGGGAGGTACTGTGATGACCCGAAAATTTTTGACTTATTTAAGCCAATTCTCTATACGATTTATTATTTTAACACGCTAAACAAAGTCTGTTAGATTGAGTCTCAAAATTTTAGAACTGTTTCATATATACAATTACCTTTGATTACTCTCGACGATTCATGAACAATTATATGTAAGTATATATATATGTACAAGTAAAAACGACTTTCCTACAGTAAAACCCTATTTGCTACAGTAAAACACAATTTGCTACAGTAAAACACTATTTGCTACAGTGAAACCGTATTTTGCTACAGTGCTACAGTGAAAACGAGTTTGCTACAGTGATTTGCTACAGTGAAACACTATTTGCTACAGTGAAACACTATTTGCTACAGTAAACACTATTTGCTACAGTACCACTATTTGCTACAGTAAAACACTATTTGCTACAGTAACACTATTTGATGTCGACGAACTAGCAAACAAAAACAGAAAAGGCGGCCATGCGATCGCATGGCAAAAACACTGAAAACTCATGCGATCGCATGAGCTACAGTAAATCGAAAAGTAATATAAATACGCAGTTTGTTCGACGAACTCTATCACATTAATCTCAATATTTATATTTATATTATAATTATAATTTTAAATTTAAGTTTAATAATAATAAGGTATATACGAGGGTGTTTTTAATTCGGGTTTCAAACCGCTTTAAGCTAAGGAAATATTAGGTATTATTCGGGGTATTGTTCTTGAATCCAAGGCCAACCATACAGTCGTCTACCATCATTACGTCTACGCAATTTGCCTACAATATTGAATCGCAATATTGAACTGTGAGTTTCATATGATCCCTTTTACTCAATATATTTTTGGGCTGAGAATACATGCGACTGTTTATAAATACTGAAAATACTAGATTTATATGCGTGAGTTTCATAAGATCCCTTTTACTCTCTACATTTTTGGGCTGAGAATACATGCAAATGCTTTACTAACTGATTTACAATATTTATATGCGTGAGTTTCATATGATCCCTTTTTACTCTCTATATTTTTGGGCTGAGAATACATGCAAATGCTTTATTAACCGATATACAATATTTATATGCGTGAGTTATAGATCCCTTTTTAAATACTTTAAATATTTTTGGGCTGAGAATACATGCAATTTATTTTAAACGCGATAAGACACAAGTACATACTAAATTCTACACTGAGTTAAACCGGAAATCCCTTAGCTTTGGTAACTAGTAGCTGCCAGTACATAGGATATGGACTGGTGGGCGCGAATAATTGTATATGGATCCATAGGGCTTGACATCCCCGTCCGAGCTAGAGCACTAGCCTTTTAACGGACGTATGTTATTTGAGTTTAAGACACGTTGGTTTGAGTGTATTAAAACGAATGGGGTAATTATCACTATAGCGTTAAGTTTAGTTACCAGGGTGCTCTGTTACGTAGAATCTATTGATAAACTTTTGATGAAATCTTGTGGTCTATCTTTATACATGTTTATGACTCGAGCAATTAAACCTATAACTCACCAACATTCGTGTTGACTTTTTAGCATGTTTTATTCTCTGGTCCTTAGAATGCTTCCGCTGTGATGTGCTTGTTGCCTGCATGGAGTCTCTCATGCTTTGTACAAAGTTTATTGCATTCAAAATAAAACTGCGTTGTGTAATAAATAATTGGACTGTGATGTCAACCTGTAAATTAAAGACTTATGTATTTCGGGGTTTTGCTTATACCTAAGCACTTGCCCACATGTTTATAACTTTCTATGTTTAGAAAGTCACTTATTTTAATGAATGCAATATTTTATCAAAACGTATCATATAGAGGTCAAAACCTCACTGTGGAATCAATGATTAACATGCCGCGTCAATAGCGATTTTGACGGGTCGTTACAGAAATAGATGCGGGTATTTCTTCTTCATCTGATCTTCACGCTCCCAGGTGAACTCGGGTCCTCTACGAGCATTCCATTGAACCTTAACAATTGGTATCTTGTTTTGCTTAAGTCTTTTAACCTCACGATCCATTATTTCGACGGGTTCTTCGATGAATTGGAGTATTTCGTTGATTTGGATTTCATCTAACGGAATAGTGAGATCTTCTTTAGCAAAACATTTCTTCAAATTCCAGACGTGGAAAGTGTTATTTACAGTCGCGAGTTGTTGAGGTAACTCAAGTCGGTAAGCTACTTGTCCGACACGATCAATAATCTTGAATGGTCCAATATACCTTGGATTTAATTTCCCTCGTTTACCAAATCGAACAATGCCTTTCCAAGGTACAACTTTAAGCATGACCATCTCTCCAATTTCAAATTCTATATCTTTTCTTTTAATGTCAGCGTAGCTCTTTTGTCGACTTTGGGCGGTTTTCAACCGTTGTTGAATTTGGATGATCTTCTCGGTAGTTTCTTGTATAATCTCCGGACCCATAATCTGTCTATCCCCCACTTCACTCCAACAAATCGGAGACCTGCACTTTCTACCATAAAGTGCTTCTAACGGCGCCATCTCAATGCTTGAATGGTAGCTGTTGTTGTAGGAAAATTCTGCTAACGGTAGATGTAGATCCCAACTGTTTCCGAAATCAATAACACATGCTCGTAGCATGTCTTCAATCGTTTGTATCGTCCTTTCGCTCTGCCCATCAGTTTGTGGATGATAGGCAGTACTCATGTCTAGACAAGTTCCTAATGCTTGCTGTAATGTCTGCCAGAATCTTGAAATAAATCTGCCATCCCTATCAGAGATAATAGAGATTGGTATTCCATGTCTGGAGATGACTTCCTTCAAATACAGTCGTGCTAACTTCTCCATCTTGTCATCTTCTCTTATTGGCAGGAAGTGTGCTGATTTGGTGAGACGATCAACTATTACCCAAATAGTATCAAAATCACTTGCAGTCCTTGGAAATTTAGTGATAAAATCTATGGTAATGTTTTCCCATTTCTATTCCGGGATTTCGGGTTGTTGAAGTAGACCTGATGGTTTCTGATGCTCAGCTTTGACCTTAGAACATGTCAAACATTCTCCTACGTATTTAGCAACATCAGCTTTCATACTCGGCCACCAAAAATGTTTCTTGAGATCCTTGTACATCTTCCCCGTTCCAGGATGTATTGAGTATCTGGTTTTATGAGCTTCTCTAAGTACCATTTCTCTCATATCTCCAAATTTTGGTACCCAAATCCTTTCAGCCCTATACCGGGTTCCGTCTTCCCGAATATTAAGATGCTTCTCCGATCCTTTGGGTATTTCATCCTTTAAATTTCCCTCTTTTAAAACTCCTTGTTGGCCTCCTTTATTTGAGTAGTAAGGTTATTGTGAATCATTATATTCATAGATTTTACTCGAATGGGTTCTCTGTCCTTGCTGCTCAAGGTGTCGGCTACCACATTTGCCTTCCCCGGGTGGTAACGAATCTCAAAGTCGTAATCATTCAACAATTCAATCCACCTACGCTGCCTCATATTCAGTTGTTTCTGATTAAATATGTGTTGAAGACTTTTGTGGTCGGTATATATAATACTTTTGACCCCATATAAGTAGTGCCTCCAAGTCTTTAATGCAAAAACAACCGCGCCTAATTCCAAATCATGCGTCGTATAATTTTGTTCGTGAATCTTCAATTGTCTAGACGCATAAGCAATCACCTTCGTTCATTGCATTAATACACAACCGAGACCTTGCTTTGATGCGTCACAATAAATCACAAAATCATCATTCCCTTCAGGCAATGACAATATAGGTGCCGTAGTTAGCTTTTTCTTCAATAACTGAAACGCTTTCTCTTGTTCATCATTCCATTCAAATTTTTCCCCTTTATGCGTTAATGCAGTCAAGGGTTTTGCTATTCTGGAAAAGTCTTGGATGAACCTTCTGTAGTAACCAGCTAGTCCTAAAAACTGGCGTTTGTGTTTCGGAGTTTTCGGGGTTTCCCACTTTTCAACAGTTTCTATCTTTGCCAGATCCACCTTAATACCTTCTTTGTTCACTATGTGACCGAGGAATTGAACTTCTTCCAACCAAAATGCACACTTTGAAAACTTAGCGTACAATTCTTCCTTCCTCAATACTTCTAACACCTTTCTCAAATGTTCACCGTGTTCTTGGTCATTCTTTGAGTAAATAAGTATGTCATCAATGAAAACAATGACAAACTTGTCAAGGTATGGTCCACACACTCGGTTCATAAGGTCCATGAACACAGCTGGTGCATTAGTTAAACCAAACGGCATGACCATAAACTCGTAATGACCGTAACGTGTTCTGAAAGCAGTCTTTGGAATATCATCTTCTTTCACCCGCATTTGATGATACCCGGAACATAAGTCAATCTTTGAATAAACAGACGAGCCTTGTAGTTGATCAAATAAGTCGTCGATTCTCGGTAGTGGGTAGCGGTTCTTGATGGTAAGTTTGTTCAACTCTCGGTAGTCGATACACAACCTGAATGTACCATCTTTCTTCTTGACAAATAAAACAGGAGCTCCCCACGGTGATGTGCTTGGTCGAATGAAACCACGCTCTAAAAGTTCTTGTAATTGGCTTTGCAGTTCTTTTATCTCGCTGGGTGCGAGTCTGTAAGGAGCACGAGCTATTGGTGCAGCTCCTGGTACAAGATCTATTTGAAATTCAACGGATCGATGTGGGGGTAATCCCGGTAATTCTTTCGGAAATACATCGGGAAATTCTTTTGCAATGGGAACATCATTGATGCTCTTTTCTTCAGTTTGTACTTTCTCGACGTGTGCTAGAACAGCATAGCAACCTTTTCTTATTAGTTTTTGTGCCTTCAAATTACTAATAAGATGTAGCTTCGTGTTGCCCTTTTCTCCGTACACCATTAAGGGTTTTCCTTTTTCTCGTATAATGCGAATTGCATTTTTGTAACAAACGATCTCTGCTTTCACTTCTTTCAACCAGTCCATACCGATTATCACATCAAAACTCCCTAACTCTACTGGTATCAAATCAATCTTAAATTTTTCGCTAACCAGTTTAATTTCTCGATTCCGACATATATTATCTGCTGAAATTAATTTACCATTTGCTAATTCGAGTAAAAATTTACTATCCAAAGGCGTCAATGGACAACTTAATTTAGCACAAAAATCTCTACTCATATAGCTTCTATCTGCACCCGAATCAAATAAAACGTAAGCAGATTTATTGTCAATAAGAAACGTACCCGTAACAAGCTCCGGGTCTTCCTGTGCCTCTGCCGCATTAATATTGAAAAATCTTACGCGGCCTTGTCCATTCGTGTCCTCCTGATTCGGACAATTTCTAATAATGTGGCCCGGTTTTCCACATTTATAACAAACTACATTGGCATAACTTGCTCCGACACTACTTGCTCCGCCATTACTCGTTCCAACACCATTTGTTCCTTTCGTTCTATTAACCCCTGGTCCGTAGACCTCACACTTCACCGCGCTATGACCATTTCTTTTACACTTGTTGCAAAATTTGGTGCAGAACCCCGAGTGATACTTTTCACACCTTTGGCATAGCTGCTTCTGATTGTTGTTATTGTTGCGGTTATTATTGTTGTTGGGATGATTGTTGTAGTTGCTGTTGTTGTTGTTGTTGTTGTTGTTGTTGTTGTTGTTGTTGGGCCGTTTGTTGTAGTTGCGATTGATGTTGCGATTGTTGGGATAATTGTTGCGATTATTGTTGTAATTGCTGTTGTTGTTGTATTGGTGATTCTTATCACCGTTTTCCTCCCACTTTCTTTTGACTTGCTTCACATTGGTCTCTTCAGCAGTCTGTTCTTTAATTCTTTCTTCAATCTGGTTCACTAGTTTGTGATCCATTCTACATGCCTGTTGTATGGAGGCGGGCTCGTGTGAACTTATATCTTCTTGGATTCTTTCCGGTAATCCTTTCACAAACGCGTTGATCTTTTCTTCCTCATCTTCGAACGCTCCCGGACACAATAGGCATAATTCTGTGAATCGTCTTTCGTACATGGTAATATAAAATCCTTGGGTTCGTAACCCTCTAAGTTCTGTCTTGAGCTTATTGACCTCAGTTCTGGGACGGTACTTCTCGTTCATCAAGTGCTTGAATGCTGACCACGGTAGTGCGTACGCATCGTCTTATCCCACTTGCTCTTGATAGGTATTCCACCATGTTAACGCAGAACCTGTGAAGGTATGCGTAGCGTACTTCACTTTGTCCTCTTCAGTACACTTACTTATGGCAAACACCGATTCGACCTTCTCGGTCCACCGTTTCAATCCGATCGGTCCTTCGGTTCCATCAAATTCCAAAGGTTTGCAGGCAGTGAATTCTTTGTAGGTGCATCCTACACGATTTCCTGTACTGCTAGATCCAAGGTTATTGTTGGTATGTAGCGCATCCTGTACTGCGGCTATGTTTGAAGCTAGAAAAGTACGGAATTCCTCTTCATTCATATTCACGGTGTGTCGAGTAGTCGGTGCCATTTCCTTCAAAATAGTCAAATGGAACAAGTTAATCATACAGAATATTAAGAGTAGTTAATAGTATTTCGTAGCATAATATGAACTCATTTATAAAAGCTTTTTCTTTATATTAGCGTTTTATAAGTTTAAATTCGGGTAGTACCTACCCGTTAAGTTCATACTTAGTAGCTAATATATAATTCAACTACTACAATTCTATATGAAAAACTGATTATAATAATATTTCGCGTTCAAACTTTTACACAATATTTTACAAACTTACAATACCGCTTATTTTACATATAGCATGAAATATAGCACACAATAAATTTGATACAAGATGGTTGTGAAGATAATTCTAGCTAGTACACAAGTCGTTCAGCAAAGGCAATAAAGACACGTAATTCATACGTCCAGAAACAAGTCATGCATTCTGGTTTTACTAGGATTACTTCCCATCCTTGGTCTTGTGGAACATAACAGTTATGGCCGTTGATAAGACAGCGTGTTGTAACGTCGTCAAAGGGACGAGGGTTACGTAATGTCCAACAGTCCCGTAACAATCTAAAAACCTCATTTCTTACCCCAATTACCGACTCTGTCACTTGTGGGAACGTTTTGTTTAATAGTTGTAGCCCGATGTTCTTGTTCTCACTTTGGTGAGAAGCGAACATTACTAATCCGTAAGCATAACATGCTTCTTTATGTTGCATGTTAGCCGCTTTTTCTAAATCACGAAGTCCAATATTCGGATATATTGAGTCAAAATAATTTCTTAACCCATTGCGTAAAATAGCATTTGGGTTCCCCGCAATATATGCGTCAAAGTAAACACATCGTAACTTATGGATTTCCCAATGTGATATCCCCCATCTTTCGAACGAAAGCCTTTTATAAACCAAGGCATTCTTGGAACGTTCTTCGAATGTCTTACAAACTGATCTCGCCTTAAATAGTTGTGCCGAAGAATTTTGACCGACTTTAGACAAGATTTCATCAATCATGTCTCCGGGTAGGTCTCTTAAAATATTGGGTTGTCTATCCATTTTGTGTTTTTATACTGTAAAATAGACAAGAGTTAGATTCATAAAAAAAAATACTTATTAATACAAGCAATTTTTACATATATCATAAAGCATAAGCACACTATATTACATATATTACACCACACGAATACACTATCTTATTCTGACTCGCTCGTTTCTTCTTCTTCGGTTTTGGTTCGTTTTGCCAAGTTTCTAGGGATATATGATGTTCCCCTAATACGAGTCGTTGTTTTCCACATTGGTTTAGAAAAATCTGGTGGTTTAGAGGTTCCCGGGTTATTGTCACAACTTAAGGACTTCGGGGGTTGACGATACATATAAAGTTCATCGGGGTTGGAATTAGATTTCTCTATTTTTATGCCCTTTCCCTTATTTTTTTCTTTTGCCTTTTTAAATTCAGTTGGAGTAATTTCTATAACATCATCGGAATTCTCGTCGGAATCCGATTCATCGGAGAATTGGTAATCCTCCCAATATTTTGCTTCCTTGGCGGAAACACCATTGACCATAATTAACCTTGGTCGGTTGGTTGAGGATTTTCTTTTACTTAACCGTTTTATTATTTCCCCCACCGGTTCTATTTCTTCTTCCGGTTCCGATTCTTCTTCCGGTTCCGATTCTTCTTCAGGTTCCGACTCTTCTTCCTGTTCCGACTCTTCTTCCGGTTCCTCTTCGGGAACTTGTGAATCAGTCCACGAATCATTCCAATTTACATTTGACTCTTCTTTATTATTAGGTGAGTCAATGGGACTTGTTCTAGAGGTAGACATCTATCACATAATATCAAACACGTTAAGAGATTAATATATCACATAATATTCACATGTTAAAAATATATAGTTTCCAACAAAATTTGTTAAGAAATCATTTTTCAAGTAAACACGGTCGAAGTCCAGACTCACTAATGCATCCTAACAAACTCGATAAGACACACTAATGCAAAATTCTGGTTCTCTAAGACCAACGCTCGGATACCAACTGAAATGTCCCGTTCTTATTGATTAAAAACGTTCCATATTAATTGACTTCGTTGCGAGGTTTTGACCTCTATATGAGACATTTTTCAAAGACTGCATTCATTTTTAAAATAAACCATAACCTTTATTTCATCAATAAAGGTTTAAAAAGCTTTACGTAGATTATCAAATAATGATAATCTAAAATATCATGTTTACACACGACCATTACATAATGGTTTACAATACAAATATGTTACAACAAAATAAGTTTCTTGAATGCAGTTTTTACACAATATCATACAAGCATGGACTCCAAATCTCGTCCTTATTTAAGTATGCGACAACGGAAGCTCTTAATAATCACCTGAGAATAAACATGCTTAAAACGTCAACAAAAATGTTGGTGAGTTATAGGTTTAACCTATATATATCAAATCGTAACAATAGACCACAAGATTTCATATTTCAATCCACATCCCATACATAGAGATAAAAATCATTCATATGGTGAACACCTGGTAACCGACATTAACAAGATGCATATATAAGAATATCCCCATCATTCCGGGACACCCTTCGGATATGATATAAATTTCGAAGTACTAAAGCATCCGGTACTTTGGATGGGGTTTGTTAGGCCCAATAGATCTATCTTTAGGATTCGCGTCAATTAGGGTGTCTGTTCCCTAATTCTTAGATTACCAGACTTAATAAAAAGGAGCATATTCGATTTCGATAATTCAACCATAGAATGTAGTTTCACGTACTTGTGTCTATTTTGTAAATCATTTATAAAACCTGCATGTATTCTCATCCCAAAAATATTAGATTTTAAAAGTGGGACTATAACTCACTTTCACAGATTTTTACTTCGTCGGGAAGTAAGACTTGGCCACTGGTTGATTCACGAACCTATAACAATATATACATATATATCAAAGTATGTTCAAAATATATTTACAACACTTTTAATATATTTTGATGTTTTAAGTTTACTAAGTCAGCTGTCCTCGTTAGTAACCTACAACTAGTTGTCCACAGTTAGATGTACAGAAATAAATCGATAAATATTATCTTGAATCAATCCACGACCCAGTGTATACGTATCTCAGTATTGATCATAACTCAAACTATATATATTTTGGAATCAACCTCAACCCTGTATAGCTAACTCCAACATTCACATATAGAGTGTCTATGGTTGTTCCGAAATATATATAGATGTGTCGACATGATAGGTCGAAACATTGTATACGTGTCTATGGTATCTCAAGATTACATAATATACAATACAAGTTGATTAAGTTATGGTTGGAATAGATTTGTTACCAATTTTCACGTAGCTAAAATGAGAAAAATTATCCAATCTTGTTTTACCCATAACTTCTTCATTTTAAATCCGTTTTGAGTGAATCAAATTGCTATGGTTTCATATTGAACTCTATTTTATGAATCTAAACAGAAAAAGTATAGGTTTATAGTCGGAAAAATAAGTTACAAGTCGTTTTTGTAAAGGTAGTCATTTCAGTCGAAAGAACGACGTCTAGAAGACCATTTTAGAAAACATACTTCCACTTTGAGTTTAACCATAATTTTTGGATATAGTTTCATGTTCATAATAAAAATCATTTTCTCAGAATAACAACTTTTAAATCAAAGTTTATCATAGTTTTTAATTAACTAACCCAAAACAGCCCGCGGTGTTACTACGACGGCGTAAATCCGGTTTTACGGTGTTTTTCGTGTTTCCAGGATTTAATTCATTAAGTTAGCATATCATATAGATATAGAACATGTGTTTAGTTGATTTTAAAAGTCAAGTTAGAAGGATTAACTTTTGTTTGCGAACAAGTTTAGAATTAACTAAACTATGTTCTAGTGATTACAAGTTTAAACCTTCGAATAAGATAGCTTTATATGTATGAATCGAATGATGTTATGAACATCATTACTACCTTAAGTTCCTTGGATAAACCTACTGGAAAAGAAAAAAATGGATCTAGCTTCAACGGATCCTTGGATGGCTCGAAGTTCTTGAAGCAGAATCATGACACGAAAACAAGTTCAAGTAAGATCATCACTTGAAATAAGATTGTTATAGTTATAGAAATTGAACCAAAGTTTGAATATGATTATTACCTTGTATTAGAATGATAACCTACTGTAAGAAAGAAAGATTTCTTGAGGTTGGATGATCACCTTACAAGATTGGAAGTGAGCTAGCAAACTTGAAAGTATTCTTGATTTTATGTAACTAGAACTTGTAGAATATATGAAGAACACTTAGAACTTGAAGATAGAACTTGAGAGAGATCAATTAGATGACTAAAATTGAAGAATTAAAGTGTTTTCAGGTGTTTTTGGTCGTTGGTGTATGGATTAGATATAAAGGATATGTAATTTTGTTTTCATGTAAATAAGTCATGAATGATTACTCATATTTTTGTAATTTTATGAGATATTTCATGCTAGTTGCCAAATGATGGTTCCCACATGTGTTAGGTGACTTACATGGGCTGCTAAGAGCTGATCATTGGAGTGTATATACCAATAGTACATACATCTAAAAGCTGTGTATTGTACGAGTACGAATACGGGTGCATACGAATAGAATTGTTGATGAAACTGAACGAGGATGTAATTGTAAGCATTTTTGTTAAGTAGAAGTATTTTGATAAGTGTATTTAAGTCTTTCAAAAGTGTATAAATACATATTAAAACACTACATGTATATACATTTTAACCGAGTCGTTAAGTCATCGTTAGTCGTTACATGTAAGTGTTGTTTTGAAACCTTTAGGTTAACGATCTTGTTAAATGTTGTTAACCCAATGTTTATAATATCAAATGAGATTTTAAATTATTATATTATCATGATATTATCATGTATGAATATCTCTTAATATGATATATATACATTAAATGTCTTTACAACGATAATCGTTACATATATGTCTCGTTTAAAAATCATTAAGTTAGTAGTCTTGTTTTTACATATGTAGTTCATTGTTAATATACTTAATGATATGTTTACTTATCATAGTATCATGTTAACTATATATATATATATATCTATATATATGTCATCATATAGTTTTTACAAGTTTTAACGTTCGTGAATCACCGGTCAACTTGGGTGGTCAATTGTTTATATGAAACATATTTCAATTAATCAAGTCTTAACAAGTTTGATTGCTTAACATGTTGGAAACATTTAATCATGTAAATATCAATCTCAATTAATATATATAAACATGGAAAAGTTCGGGTCACTACATCACAGGATTTGCAAAGAAGGTGTGCGTCTTTGAAAATTGTAGGCCAATAGAATCCAGCATCGTAAACTTTTCTTGGTGTAAGTTGAGGCCCATAATGCCCTCCTGTTGGTCCTGTGTGACAATGGTTTAAGATTTGACTGGCTTCATCTCCGAATACACATCGGCATATTATTCCATTGGGACAACTTTTAAACAAATGTAGATCTTCCCAGAAATAGTGCTTTATATCACTAAAGAATTTCTTTCGTTTTTGGTACGACAATCTTTTTTCAAGGAATCCACATACTAAGTAGTTTTCATAATCTGTAAACCATGGAATTTTATTATAATCTATCTTCAATAGATATTCATCAGGAAAGTTGTCTTGTATGGCCGATTCATTTAGAACTTCTAATTCAGGATTTTCAAGAGGAGAAAGATGATCAGTTGTGAGATTTTCTGCTCCCTTTTTATCTCGGATTTCAATATCGAACTCTTGTAAGAGTAAGATCCAACAGATTAATCTTGGTTTAGCATCTTGTTTCGAAAATAGGTATCTAAGAGCAGAATGGTCAGTATAGACCACCGTTTTATCTAGAACGAGATATGAACGAAATTTGTCAAAAGCAAAGACAATAGCAAGGAGTTTTTTTTCAGTAGTTGTGTAATTCGTTTGTGCTCCTTGTAACATCTTACTAGCATAATAAATAGGTTGAAATCGTTTTTCAATTCTTTGTCCTAAAACGGCTCCCATTGCAAAATCACTTGCATCGCACATTAGTTCAAACGGTAGATTCCAATTTGGAGTTATCATGATCGGCGCATTAGTGAGTTTTTCTTTAAGAATATTAAAAGATTTGATGCATTCATCTGAAAAGATGAATGGAGCATCATTTTCTAGGAGTTTATTCATAGGAGTGGCAATTTTAGAAAAATCTTTTATGAAACGTCGGTAAAAACCGGCATGCCCTGGAAAACTCCTAACTCCTCTAACATTAGTGGGATGTGGAAGTTTAGCAATTACAACTACTTTAGCTCTATCCACTTCAATTCCTTCCTTTGAAATTTTATGACCAAGAACGATGCCTTCTTAAACCATGAAATGGCATTTCTTCCAATTAAGTACTAGATTTGATTGCTCGCATCTAATAATCATTCATTCAAGATTAACTAGACATGATTCAAATGTATCACCGAAGACTGAAAAGTCATCCATGAAAACTTCCATGCATTCTTCTATCATGTCATGAAAAAACGCCATCATGCACCTTTGAAAGTCCTGGTATGCACCTTTGAAAACAATCATTTCAATATATTAATAGACCACAAGATTTCCGTTATCATAAACATAATACACTCGCAAGTGTATGTAAAGCATTCTAAGTGGTTGAGCACTTGGTAACCATACTTAACTATTAATCAACGTCGCATATTCCCTTTATTATGAAATCTCACTACACTGTACCAAGTGTAGCCTATAAAACGAAGTACCGTTTAACCGTTGAATACTGGTAGTCCAGTCCGGTTGGGATTGTCAGGCCCGATAGATCTATCAACAGGATTCGCGTTTACAATACCCATGTAAATAGTAGTTACCAAGCTACAGGGAAGTATGCTAGTGGTACAACTCAACGTAGAATATATTTTAAGTACTTGTGTCTATTTCGTAAACATTTATAAAAGCAGTGCATGTATTCTCAGCCCAAAAATATATATTGCAAAAGCAATTAAAAAGGGAGCAAATGAAACTCACCTAATGTATTTTGTAGTAAAAATACATAGAACGACATTGAACAAGTATAGGGTTGGCCTCGGATTCACGAACCTATATCATTGGTATATATATTAAAACATATTCTTGTACTCTTATAAATCTATATATTATTATTAATGATGCAATTGTTATATTTATTAATTTATAGGTTTCATTATTTATTTATATATTTTCATTTTTGTACATAATAATATTAATATAATTAAGTTGTATATATTAAATATATTTTTATATATATATATATAACCTTCAATTTTTATACTTATAATCTTAACCATGTCTTTTAAATTTTTATTTTCATAATTATAATTATCTTAATAATAATAATATAAATATTATTGTTAATAATAAAAATGATAGTTTTTAAGAATTACAAAAAGATAACTTTAGTAAAAATTAATATTAATGATAATACTTTTAGTAGTAACAATACTAATACTGAAAAATCGTGTTAAATATAAATGACAATATTTATAATAATAATAATAATACTATCAATAATAATACAGTGATAATAGCACTAATATTAATAGTTTTTGTAATGATAATACTATAATTTTTAAGTGATAATACTGGTAATAACTATGATAATATCATGAGTTACATTAATAATATTAATAATCATATAGTTAATGCTAATAACTAACATAATAATATTATTTAATAATAATAATTAATAATAATCATAATAACAATAAAGAAAATGGTAATAACAATAATTATTATAATTCTAATAAAGGTAATATTGATAAATATAATCAGAATAATAATAATAATTAAAAAAATAGGAACTACCTTTAGAAAGTCTTTAAAAAAAATTTGCACCAAGTTAGACTCGAACCCTCGACCTCTCGTATAACCCAAACACTCCTAACCAACGGGCTGTTGCCCATTTATCTATTTTAGAGCTCCACGAATTTATTATACCACGTATGTCATTGTGCACAAGTTCTTCTTCTTCCTCTTTTTAATTCGACCAGTGCTCTAATCCCTTTAATGGTTAATAGTTTCTTTAATTCAAGATTCAAAAGTAACACAGAAACATCTAGGGACTTTGTGGATTAATTAGAACAACAAAGGAAAAAATATATATATATATTTCGCTGTTACAGAAATATGAACACGACATAAACTTAATTTCGGTTTCGAAGATTAAGTGTGTTTTAGACAAATATTAAAATATGAAAAAGGTTGATAATCCTTATTAGAAACTTTTAGAATCATCAATTTAATCTAAAACTTAAACACAATTTCGAATTTATCGATGAACCAAAATATTTGACTTTTGAACTTGAACCTTGACTTCTAAAATTTGACCTTAA
The DNA here is from genome assembly GCF_046630445.1 of Rutidosis leptorrhynchoides. NCBI lineage: Eukaryota > Viridiplantae > Streptophyta > Magnoliopsida > Asterales > Asteraceae > Rutidosis > Rutidosis leptorrhynchoides. Next base: position 5,410,035 of record NC_092340.1, read on the forward strand.
TATCATGAGTTAGATAATGTAACTTTGCAGATAGATTTCATAAAGAATTCCTAACAAAACTGTGTTTATGGATTTTGAATTAAATTTCGAATTCAAGCTTTTGGAAAATTGTAACAAGAACAGAATACGAGTTTTTTTTTTATTCTTGCATTTCTCTGTTTAAATTTAATTGACACAGAAAAACAGTTGTGATTGATAATTTGTAAGGGAAATAATGAGCTGGATGATTTATCACTTCGTTGAATTTATCCCTCAACTTGTCGACAGAATAACTTTTGAGCAGAAATACACAAATAAAAATACAAAAATAGTTTTATAAATTACCATTAATTTGTACGAACGATGTGGATATATCACTATTTAGAAGATAAAAACAAGATCCTATAAAGTTTGTTTAAAATGTGAAACGGATCCTAGCTTCTTATCTGACTCTTTGATTTCGGTAATAATTAAATAGATATAATATTAATAATAATATTAAAAATAATATTAATATTAATAATAATTATATTATATAAATAATAATAATAATTAAATTCATAAATTTTTACTACTATATATAATAATACAGATATTATTAATGATAATCATAATATTATAAATTAACCGAATCAAATTTTATGTGTGTATATATATACTAATATTGCTAATACTGATATTACTATTAATAATAATAATGAACGTAATAACATTAATATAACAACTATAGTTTAACTTATAATCATTTTCATATTATTAATTTTAATGCTACTAATACTAATAGTAATAATAATATAATAACTATAATTGAACTTGTAATTATATTTATTATAATAATAGTACAACTTATTAATTATATCTTGTTTATTAAATGAATAATACATATTATAAAATAACATTTATTGATTATTTAACATTAATACATTTTATATATATTACCACATTCATTTAATAACAAGTATACATAGAAAATATATATATATATATATTTATATATATAGATTCATTTTAAATTACAACATAATTATCTTGTATTTTATTTTACATATTTAATTTAAATTATGTTTTATTACTTCTAATTATTATATATCCTTACACTTACATATATATACATATTTATTGACAAATAATTGTTCGTGAATCGTCGGGAATAGTCAAAGGTCAAATGATTTTATCAAACAGTTCAAAAATTTGGAGACTCAATATTACAGACTTTGCTTATCGTGCCAGAGATATAAGATCATATCGAGAGTTTGGTTTAAAATTAGTCGAAATTTTCCGGGTCGTGACAGTTGCAAAGTCCAAATGGCATGCGTTTGTAAGCAAAAGTACCATAAGGGCACGTAAATGTGGTTTTCTCTTTATCCTCGGGTGCTATTGGAATTTGAAAATATCCGAAAAAACCATCAAGAAAACAATAGTAACTATTTTCGGCTAATCTTTTCAACATTTGATCAATGAAAGGTAAGGAAAAGTGATCTTTTCTGGTGGCGTCATTTAATTTTTTATAATCAATACAAACACGCCATCCTGTTATAGTCCTAGTAGGAATAAGCTAATTTTTCTCATTTGTGATGACAGTCATGCCACTCTTCTTAGGCACGCATTGAACTGGGCTTACCCATGGACTATCAGAGATTGGATAAATTAAACCTGTATCTAGCAGTTTAATAATTTCTTTCTTAACAACATCTTGCATATTAGGATTTAGTCTTCGTTAGCGTTGCACATACGTTTTATGACCTTCTTCCATATGGATTTTATGTGTGCAATACGAAGAACTTATTCCTTTAATATCATGAATTTTCCATGCAATAGCTGGTTTATGAGCTTTTAGCACAGAAATGAGTTGTGATTTTTCATTTTCAGTAAGAGAAGACGATATTATTACAGGTAATTCAGATTCACCATGTAGATAAGCGTATTCCAAATGGTTTGGAAGTGGCTTTAACTCTAATGTTGGTGGTTCTTCTATCGATGATTTATATCGATATCTGTCTTCTTCTTTTAGCATTTGAATTTCTTCTGTTGTTGGTTCATATCCATTAGCCATAAGTGTAGCTAACATTTCAGTTTCATCAATTGGTTCAGTTCCTTCTCCTAAAGAACATTCTCCTGTTCCTTGTAATTCTGGAAATTCTTCTAACAATTCTGCATGTGAATCTATAGTTTGAATATAATAACATGTATCATCTGCAGATTGCGATTGTTGCATGGCTCTATCAACAGAAAAGGTAACACTCTCGTCCTCTATACTTAGGGTCAGTTTCTTACCGAACACGTCTATTATTGCTTTAGTCGTGTTTAAGAATGGCCTTCCTAATATGAGAGGAACTCGAGAATCTTCTTCCATGTCCAGAATAACAAAATCTACTGGAAATACTAAAGTACCAACTTTAACTAGCATGTTTTCCATTATCCCTCTAGGATATTTTACTGATCGATCGGCTAGTTGTATGCTTATTCGTGTTGGTTTCAATTCTCCAAGGTCTAGTTTAGCGTATAGTGAATACGTCATTAGATTTATACTAGTACCTAAGTCTGCCAATGCTTCTATTGAACTAAGACTACCCAGAAAATATGGAATTGTGAAACTTCCTGGATCAGATAATTTTTCTGGTATCTTATTCAACAGTACTGCAGAACAATTAGCATTCATTGTAACAGCCGAGAGTTCTTCCATTTTCTTTCTATTAGTGATTAGATCTTTCATAAATTTAGCATATCTAGGCATTCCAGAAATCACATCAATGAAAGGAAGATTAACATTTATCTGTTTAAACATATCCAAGAATTTGGATTGCTCGGCTTCAAGTCTCTCTTTTCTCATTTTACTTGGGTAAGGAAGTGGTGGTTGGTATGGTTTAATATAAGGTTTTGCCTTAACTGTGTTATCTTCATTAACCTTTTCAACTACCGATTCTGTTTCTTTATCTTGCTCAGAATGTGGTTCTTGTGGAGTAGGAATAGAGTCATCAGAAATTACAGGCATTTCAGGTGGTTTAAGTGCAATACCACTTCTTGTGGTAATGGCTTTAGCTGTTTCATTCCGGGGGTTAGCATTTGTATCACTAGGTAGGCTTCCCGGTTTCCTTTCACCTATTAACCTTGCTAGGTTGCTTACTTCTTGTTCCAGATTTTGAATAGAAGCTTATTAATTTCTAAATGCTTGAGCATTTTGTTCATTGGTTTGTTTCTGAGATGTGAAAAACTGAGTTTGAGATTCAACTAGCTTCGACATCATATCTTCTAAATTTGGCTTTTTATCATTGGTTTGTGGTGGTTTATTTTGAAAAATAGGTCTTTGCTGGTTGTAAGTATTATTGGATACTTGTTGATTGTTAGGATCTTGTTGGTTGTTATATGGAACATTTCGGTTATAATTCTGGTTTTGATTGTAGATCGGTCTTGGCGGTTGATAATTATTCTGATAATTATTTCCAGGCCTTTGGTTTATGTATGAAACATTCTCTCTTTGTTCCATTGTTAGTTCAATACCGAGACAATATTTTGTTAAATGTGGTCCTCCACACTGCTCACAACTAATTCATATTTAATGAATATCTTTAGTCATCTTTTCCATTCGTCTCTCGACAGCATCTATCTTTGCAGAAATGGAATCAAAGTCATGGCTAGAATCGGCTCTAGCTGCTTTACATGATCTAACGATATCTTTTTCTTGGTGCCACTCATGTGAGTGGGAAGCAGTGTTATCAATAATTTTGTAAGCGTCACTTGCGGTTTTCTTCATAATGGGACCACCAGCTGCTATATCGATGTCTTTTCTTGTAGTGATGTCGCATCCTTGGTAGAATATTTGTACTATTTGACAGGTGTCTAAACCATGTTGCGGACATCCTCTTAATAACTTTCCAAATCTTGTCCACGCCTCATATAGAGTTTCATTTGGCTTTTGCGTGAACGTAACAATTTCTCCTTGAAGTCTCACGGCTTTAGATGCCGGAAAGAATTGTTTAAGAATTTTTTCAACTAAAACATCCCATGTATCAATCGCCCCTTTAGGTAACGATTCTAACCAATCTTTGACTTCTCCCTTTAAAGTCCAGGGAAATAACATGAGATAGATCTGTTCATCCTTAACTTCTCGGATTTTGAATAGAGTACAGATCCTATTAAAAGTACGAAGATGTTCATTTGGATCTTCCTTCGGCGCACCACTAAATTGGCATTGATTAGTTACCATGTGTAGGATTTGTCCTTTGATTTCATAATCTGGCGCATTAATGTCTGGTTGAGTAATTGCATGACCTTGGCCAGTGCGTTTAGCTCTCATTCGATCTTCCATACTTAGAGGTTCCAGATATTCCAAGATTGAATTTGTTGAATCTGAATCACTATAGGATTCTGATTTAACGGTTGGTTCCTCGATAATCTCTGTTTGAATGATTGGTGGTTCCGGAGGAAAGATTAATGGTTCAGTATCTCTGAATTGTCCCTGAATATCCTCCGGATTCTCAATTGTGAGGTCGGGTTCAAAAAATGGATTATTGGAAATTTGAATTGGAGTACTTGGTTGACTGGATGACGATTCTAAAGGAAAATCAACGGCGACAATATTGGCTAGATGTCTTGATCGAGTTACAGGTGGTGAACGTACAAAAGGTGGTGAACGTTTTGCTCGGTGCATTCACTGAATATCCTATTAGTTATAAAAATAAAAATTGTATAAGTTATCAAATTAATAGACTTTTCTGCTTTTGCCCACGTTTCGAATAGCTAATAGATGCAGCAGGGAGCCAGAACCCTTTAAATCGGAAGCTCACAACTCAGCCACTAACAAATCCAACTATTACTACGAAGCAGAAAAGTTTGGATGTCTATCAATTTAACCACTTAAAATAATTTTTCGTTGAAATTTAAAGAAATTTTAGAGAAGAAATAGAAAATTCTATGTCCTAAAAACTAGAGTGGCGAAAAATAAGAAAGAAAAAGAGCGCGTCGAAAAACGTCCAAAAATAAAAGGTCGAAAAATAAAAATAAGAAAGTAGCGCGCCGAAACTAAAAAGTCTAAAAACTAAAAATTAAAAGTTGCGTCTAAAGATATTAAAGGTTAAAAGAAATTCTATATCCTAAAACGGCAATAACTTAAAAAAGTACTAAAATATAAAAACGGCGTCGCAAAATTCTAAAGCACCTAAATCTTAGTCTAAAGAAAAAGTACTTAAGGGATTTTACGGCAAAGCCTAAAAATCTAGAAATAAAAATAACTATGGCAAAAACTATATCTTAAAACTAAATACGAGCGAAAAATACAAAAAAAATACGCTAAAACAAATAAAAAGAAACAAAATATAAAAATAAACTTAAAGTTCTAAGAAGTACAATTTTTATAAAAATATTATTTTTATATTATTTATTTTATAAAACTATTACTTTTATATATTTATGAAACTAATTAAACTAAAAATACAAATTAAATAAAAACTAAAACAAATTATTATTAAATATAACCCTAATTAGGGTTTAATAATAATAATTATTAATAATTTAAACCCTAAACTGGTCGGCTGAGGTTTCAGACTTGTCAAATCAGGTCATGCGATCGCATGGCCTGACCGTTGTAATACCATGCGGTCGCATGGTCTGCGAATTCGGGCCAGAACCTGGGCTGCTACAGTACCGGGCCGATTACTTTTTTTTTCTGTTTTAATATATAAATAAAATAGATGGTAAAAATTAAATAAAAACTTAATTTTTAAATAAAAATAAAAACTTTATAATTGTATATATATTTAACAAACTATTAAAAATGTATAATTTTTTTGTTTTTCTTTTCTTTTTATATTTTTATATTTTCAATATTTAAAATGTATTTTTACTAAAGCGTATTTTAACAAAAGTAAACTAAATTTTTTTTATATAGCGTTGCGCTTTCGGCGTTTATGTCTTCCCCGGCAGCGGCGCCAAAAATACTTGATGCGTGCGAGGTGGTGTATACAAAATAGTTATATTTTTACTACGAAAAACTATTAAATACGATACAATTTTATACAAGTTATTTATTTATTTATAGAGTGGATATACCTAAACCTTTCTACAACACTTATAGGCAGTGTACCTAATCGTACATTAGTGTAGTTTTTAGTAAGTCCGGTTCGTTTCACAGGGAGACTTAGCCAAGTTTAACGCTATATAAAAAATACAAATATATATATATATATATATATATATATATATATATATATATATATATATATATATATATATATATATATATATATAAGTAGTATTATTATAATAAAAGGGGTTTTTTAATGTTTAATGACCGGTTTGTCGATTTTAAAACTTAAGACGCAGTTAAAACCTAATGTAAAATATTAAAAATAAATACAACTTAATTTAAAGCGTAAAGTAAATAATGATAATGGAATTGCGATAAATAAAATGCGATAAAATAAAATTGCGATAATTAAAGAGTACGATAATTAAAAGTGCAATTAAATAAAATGACAATAAATAAAAGTGCGATAATTAAAAGTGCAATTAAATATGAAATATATAAATTATGCTTATTTAAACTTCCGTAATCATGATGTTCGACGTGTTGTTTTTAGTTTAGTACCATGGGTTAATTGTCCTTTATCCTGGATTATTGGATATGTCCATACGGATTTGTCCATAATAGTCCATCAGTCATAATCATAAAGTGCGAGAGTCTTCGTCAAATTATTCTTATTCCCGAAGTCAAATATTCCAACTAATCGGGGATTCGAATTGTAACAAGGTCTTAATACTTTGTTTAATGAATACACCAGGTTATCGACTACGTGTAATCCAAGGTTTTACTATTTTGTTAACAATTACATCAATTACCCTTGAATGTAATCCACCCCTGTTTCAACAAGTCTATTGATTATTAATCCATCCCCGTGTGCGGTTAAATGAACAATTATTGGTATTTATAGATATCCCGCCCACCGTACCCAGTCAAGCGTATGTGGTTATATATAAATACGTCAAATTATAAGTCTATATATTAAATCAACGAGGTATCATTTAGTTAATATAAAGCCCATTAAAAGCCATAGTCTAATTTCCACAAGTGTCGTTCTTTTGTCCAAACCCCAATTATGGTACAAAGTCCAATTACCCAATTTTAATATTTAGCCCAACATCATGATTACTTCGGCATTAAATAAGCATAATAATAACTTAGCTACGAGACATTAATTTAAAAAGGTTGAACATAACTTACAATGATTAATAATAGCGTAGCGTTACACGGACAGAATTTCGACTTACACCCTTACAACATTCGCTAACATACCTTTATTATTAGAATTTAATATTAAAATTAAAATTAAAATATAATATATATATATATATATATATATATATATATATATATATATATATATATATATATATATATATATATATATATATATACGTTGAGTGAGAGATAGATGGAAAAGATATGTAAAAATTCTTCCAAAACTCGCGAACTTTATAGGACCTGACCTGTCACTGTTCACCATGCGATCGCATGGAGTTATAGCCTCCAGGCCATGCGATCGCATGGCCCCTTTTACCAGCTCACAAGAGTTTGTTTGCATTCTCCCGACGGTTTATATAAATATATATAATATATAAATAATTTTAAGAATTATTTAAATATTATATTATATTTATGTGCATAGTTGAATTGTAATTTTTAGTCCGTTGCGTCGAGCATTGAGAGTTGACTTTAGTCCCGGTTCCGGATTTTCGAACGTCCTTGCGTACAATTTAATATCTTGTATTTTGCATTTTGCGACTTGTACTCTTGTAATTTTGAGACGTTTCTCACCAATAATTTGAACCACTTTGATTGTACTTTGTACTTTTGAGCTTTTTGGTTGTTTGCGTCTTCAATTCGTCGAATCTGTCTTTTGTCTTCACCTTTTATTATTTAAACGAATATCACTTGTAAATAGAACAATTGCAACTAAAGGCTTATCTTTTTTGAGGGATAATGCTATGAAATATATGTTCATTTTTAGCATTATCAGTATTCAAGTGGATCCAGTAAAGATTGAAACCGATGAAAAGTGGGAAACCCCGAAAACTCCGAAGCATATACGCCAATTCTTAGGACTAGCTGATTACTACAGAAGGTTCATCCAAGATTTTTCCAGAATAGCAAAACCCTTGACTGCATTAACGCATAAAGGGAGGAAATTTGAATGGAAGGATGAACAAGAAAAGGCGTTTCAATTGTTAAAGAAAAAGTTAACTACGGCACCTATATTGTCATTACCTGAAGGGAATGATGATTTTGTGATATATTGTGATGCCTCAAAGCAAGGTCTCGGTTGTGTATTAATGCAACGAATGAAAGTAATTGCTTATGCGTCTAGACAATTGAAGATTCACGAGCAGAATTATACGACGCATGATTTGGAATTAGGCGCGGCTATTTTTGCATTAAAGACTTGGAGGCATTACTTATATGGGGTCAAAAGTATTATATATACCGACCACAAAAGTCTTCAACACATATTTAATCAGAAACAACTGAACATGAGGTAGCGTAGGTGGATTGAATTGTTGAATGATTACGACTTTGAGATTCGTTACCACCCGGGGAAGGCGAATGTGGTAGCCGACGCTTTGAGCAGAAAGGACAGAGAACCCATTCGAGTAAAAGCTATGAATATAATGATTCACAATAACCTTACTACTCAAATAAAGGAGGTGCAACAAGGAGTTTTTAAAGAGGGAAACTTAAAGGATGAAATACCCAAAGGATCGGAGAAGCACCTTAATATTCGGGAAGATGGAACCCGGTATAGGGCTGAAAGAATTTGGGTACCAAAATTTGGAGATATGAGAGAAATGGTACTTAGAGAAGCTCATAAAACCAGATACTCAATACATCCTGGAACGGGTAAGATGTACAAAGATCTCAAGAAACATTTTTGGTGGCCAGGTATGAAAGCCGATGTTGCTAAATATGTAGGATAATGTTTGACGTGTTCTAAGGTCAAAGCTGAGCATCAGAAACCATCAGGTCTACTTCAACAACCCGAAATCCCGGAATGGAAATGGGAAAACATTACCATGGATTTCATCACTAAATTGCCAAGGACTGCAAGTGGTTTTGATACTATTTGGGTAATAGTTGATCGTCTCACCAAATGAGCACACTTACTGCCAATAAGAGAAGATGACAAGATGGAGAAGTTAGCACGACTGTATTTGAAGGAAGTCGTCTCCAGACATGGAATACCAATCTCTATTATCTCTGATAGGGATGGCAGATTTATTTCAAGATTCTGGCAGACATTACAGCAAGCATTAGGAACTTGTCTAGACATGAGTACTGCCTATCATCCACAAACTGATGGGCAGAGTGAAAGGACGATACAAACACTTGAAGACATGCTATGAGCATGTGTTATTGATTTCAGAAACAGTTGGGATCAACACCTTTTGTTAGCAGAATTTTCCTACAACAACAGCTACCATTCAAGCATTGAGATGGCACCGTTTGAAGCACTTTATGGTAGAAAGTGCAGGTCTCCAATTTGTTGGAGTGAAGTGGGGGATAGACAGATTACGGGTCCGGAGATAATACAAGAAACTACCGAGAAGATCATCCAAATTCAACAACGATTGAAAACCGCCCAAAGTCAACAAAAGAGCTACGCTGGCATGAAAAGAAAAGATATAGAATTTGAAATTGGAGAGATGGTCATGCTTAAAGTTGCACCTTGGAAAGGCGTTGTTCGATTTGGTAAATGAGGGAAATTAAATCCAAGGTATATTGGACCATTCAAGATTATTGATCGTGTCGGACCAGTAGCTTACCGACTTGAGTTACCTCAACAACTCGCGGCTGTACATAACACTTTCCACGTCTCGAATTTGAAGAAATGTTTTGCTAAAGAAGATCTCACTATTCTGTTAGACGAAATTCAATTCAACGAAAAACTTCAATTTATCGAAGAACCCGTCGAAATAATGGATCGTGAGGTTAAAAGACTTAAGCAAAACAATATACCAATTGTTAAGGTTTGATGGAATGCTCGTAGAGGACCCGAGTTCACCTGGGAATGAGAAGATCAGATGAAGAAGAAATACCCGCACTTATTTCCAGAAGATACGTCAACACCTCCAACTGCTTAAAATTTTGGGACGAAATTTATTTAACGGGTAGGTACTGTAGTGACCCGAACTTTTCCATGTTTATATATATATTAAATGAAATTGTTATTTACATGATTAAGTGTTTCCAACATGTTAAGCAATCAAACTTGTTAAGACTTGATTAATTGAAATAGGTTTTATATAGACAATTGACCACCCAAGTTGACCGGTGATTCACGAACGTTAAAACTTGTAAAAACTATATGATGTCATATATATGGATATATATATATAGTTAACATGGTATTATGATAAGTAAACATGTCATTAAGTGTATTAACAATGAACTACATATGTAAAAACAAGACTACTAACTTAATGATTTCGAAACGAGACATATATGTAACGATTATTGTTGTAACAACATTTAACTGTATATATATCATACTAAGATATATTAATATATCATAATATCATGATAATGTAATAATTTAACATCTCTTTAGATTTAATAAACAATGGGTTAACAACATTTAACAAGATCGTTAACCTAAAGGTTTCAAAACAACATTTACATGTAACGACTAACGATGATTTAACGACTCAGTTAAAATGTATATACATGTAGTGTTTTAATATGTATTCATACACTTTTGAAAGACTTCAAGACACTTATCAAAATACTTCTACTTAACAAAAATGCTTACAATTACATCCTCGTTCAGTTTCATCAACAATTCTACTCGTATGCACCCGTATTCGTACTCGTACAATACACAGCTTTTAGATGTATGTACTATTGGTATATACACTCCAATGACCAGCTCTTAGCAGCTCATGTGAGTCACCTAACACATGTGGGAACCGTCATTTGGAAACTAGCATGAAATATCTCATAAAATTACAAAAATATTAGTAATCATTCATGACTTATTTACATGTAAACAAAATTACACATCCTTTATATCTAATCCATATACCAACGACCAAAAACACCTACAAACACTTTCATTCTTCAATTTTCTTCATCTAATTGATCTCTCTCAAGTTCTATCTTCAAGTTCTAAGTGTTGTTCATAAATTCTATAAGTTCTAGTTTTATAAAATCAAGAATACTTCCAAGTTTGCTAGCTTACTTCCAATCTTGTAAAGTGATCATCCAACCTCAAGAAATCTTTCTTATTTACAGTAAGATATCTTTCTAATACAAGGTAATACTCATATTCAAACTTTGATTCAATTTCTATAACTATAACAATCTTATTTCGAGTGGAAATCTTACTTGAACTTATTTTCGTGTCATGATTCTGCTTCAAGAACTTTCAAGCCATCCAAGGATCCTTTGAAGCTAGATCTATTTTTCTAATTTCCAGTAGGTTTATCTACTAAAATTAAGGTAGTAATGATGTTCACAACATCATTCGATTCATACATATAAAACTATCTTATTCGAAGATTTAAACTTGTAATCACTAGAACATAGTTTAGTTAATTCTAAACTTGTTCGCAAATATAGTTAATCCTTCTAAATTGACTTTTAAAATCAACTAAACACATGTTCTATATCTTTATGATATGCTAACTTAATGATTTAAAACCTGGAAACACGAAAAACACCGTAAAACCGGACATACGCCATCATAGTAACACCGCGGGCTGTTTTGGGTTTGATAATTAAAAACTATGATAAACTTTGATTTAAAAGTTGTTCTACTGGGAAAATGATTTTTCTTATGAACATGAAACTATATCCAAAAATCATGGTTAAACTCAAAGTGGAAGTATGTTTTTCAAAATGGTCATCAAGACGTCGTTCTTTCGACTGAAATGACTACCTCTTATCATGTACGATGGGTGTCCCGGAATGATGGGAATATTCTATATGCATCTTGTTAATGTCGGTTACCAGGTGTTCACCATATGAATGAATTTTATCTCTATGTATGGGATGTATATTGAAATATGAAATCTTGTGGTCTATTATTATGATTTGATAATATATAGGTTAAACCTATAAATCACCAACATTTTTTGTTGACGTTTTAAGCATGTTTATTCTCAGGTGATTATTAAGAGCTTCTGCTGTTGCATACTAAAATAAGGACAAGATTTGGAGTCCATGCTTGTATGATATTGTGTAAAAACTGCATTCAAGAAACTTATTTTTGATGTAATATATTCTTAATGTAAACCATTATGTAATGGTCGTGTGTAAACGGTATAATTTAGATTATCATTATTTGATAATCTATGTAATGCTTTTTAAACCTTTATCGATAAAATAAAGGTTATGGTTATTTTAAAAATGAATGCAGTCTTTGAAAAACGTCTCATATAGAGGTCAAAACCTCGCGACAAAATCAATTAATATGGAACGTTTATAATCAATATGAACGGGACATTTCAATTTACCTTAAACCTCCTCAAATCATGTAGATGATGAGCTATTTATTGAACAAATTCAAATCTATGTCTACTCTGCAATAAAATTTAAGTCCAAAAAATTTATAAGTGAGAAAGATGGACCAAAGAAACAAATTTATTCAGGTCATTTCATCGAACACCTTTGGCCGGAGGTCCACTCGGAAGCAATCTCTCTATCCGTCGAATAGAGAGAGGGATGACTTTCTCTACATTTAAGAGTGTTTCCACTTTGGGTGGAGAAATGACTTGTCATTATTCTCCGATAGGGGAATAATTGTCTACATCTCACCTCCCCCATACACCACTTATGTGGTATTGGGTTTTGTTGTTGTTATATTTAATCGAACACCTTATGTTCATCAGGATAATCTCTATTAATCTAGCTTTCTAATTGAATCTGAAACAAACTTATGCCTTGAAGGGAAAAAAAATACCAAGATGTAGAAAGCAACAAAAACATTAAATTTAAGACAAAAAAAATTACAGAATCACAAACGAATGGTACATAATTCCCTCAAATGATTAAAGTCGTAAGAGCAATTTATGAAATGATGAATAAATTTCCAAAACAATAAATAAGTAGAAACCTAATCGTGGGAACAGACAAATGATATTATCACTATTTTCATGCATATTTGACCCATTTAAGTCACACAACATCAAATTTGACACACGACATCATTAAAACTCAAGTTTGGAAAGAAAAAAAACATGGTTGTTTTAGTTGCTAACATTCAAAAACACATATGCTATGGTCATGTATGACCCAAATTACAACCCATCAAACTATTTGTCCCAATCATACAGAATACAAGTTCGTTCATGGCATCATTAAGAGGTTTCATGAGCTACGTACAAAAGAGACTTGCACTACCACTTACTCATGTACGTCAAACTTGACGCATTTCAACTTATATGTCAACCTTGACCCATTTCAAGATATCAACATCACCAATAACCCTTTCAACGATTTTATAAACTTGACACAACTTATATTCATTATCGTTCCTAGCCTTACATTGAGCTTGCTTAAATCATGTATCAACCTTTATACAAAAACCTTTGACCACCTAGTTGAACCCAAACATTTAACGGATATAACTCAAGATGTCAACACATGTAATTACCCAAAGCATGATCCAAGTTGAGACTTACAATTCCACATACAAAACCATTCTGATCATACTTGAAAACTCTAAAGCTAAGAAAACTTGAATTGCGAACGTTTGTACACATGATCATCCGCTTTCAATAACATAGATCATCATTATAATAAAAACAAGATTTAGGAAGTTGCTTTCACTTACTTGAGCTAACTTCTTATTTAAATTTCTAGCAAAATCGCTACTGTGATGACCCGAAAATTTCCGATCAAATTTAAACTTTAATCATTATATGTTTCCGACATGATAAGCAAAGTCTGTAATGTTGAGTCTCGAAAGTTTTGAAATCTATATTCATGTAATTAATTACCTTTTGACTATGCTCAACGATTCACGAACAATTGAGGGTAAATAAATATAAAAATATGTATACAAAAATAAATATAAGTGTATATACAATAGTTGAATTAATAAAGTACAATTAATCAATTGGAATTAAGAATGTAAAATAATAAATAGAATAATTATATCACTATTATATGAATATATATAAACATATATATATGATTGCTATTAATAATAATAATTATTATTATTAAATTGTAATATAAGTAAAATATATAAATATTCTATATTCAATAAATGTTATCATGTAATATATGATATAATTATTAATTTACATAATTAGTAAATTGTAATATCAATATAATGTAATTACAAGTTATTTATAGTTGTTATTTTATTATTATTATTAATATTAATATCTGTACTACTAGTATATCTAAATATAATTTCATGAAATTTGATACACATGAATTGTTATGTTATTATTATTGTTATAATATCATTATCATTATAATTAGTAATTATAATTTTTATTAGTATTATTATTAAATATTATTATTACCATCTTATCATTATCATTATTTTTTACTTTTATCTTTATTATTAATATTAGTATTATTTGATGTTACTAATTATTTTTATCATTAAGACTAGTATCATTTCCATTGTTACTATTAGTGTATCTAATATGTAATTTATTAATATTATTAATCAGTAAAATTATATGAATATAAAAACTATTATATATCGCATGATCTATATCATATATCATATCTGTATCATATTTTTTTTCTCTTTTCCTTGATGTGTAACTTGTCAATTCCTGTCTACAATCACAAACAAAATCAGTTAGAGATCAACCTCAAGTTTTATTTTTATTCATATATTCACTATCTGCTTTATTAGGTTTTGTTTGGTACCCTATGGTTCGATTAAACTGAGATACATTCACATTCACAATATACATATTACATATAGGGATTTAAGAGAAACTCTATTCTTTTATTCTTATCATCTATCTCTGCTCGATCACCAAGATCACCATTATTGCAACCGAGACCATCAACGAACTTGATCACCACAAACCATTTAACTTAATCACACCACAAACCAAAACCCATTTAAGTACCATCGAAACCACCTATACCGTTGCTATATCTATACATATATATATTGATTCATTTCCACCTCAACCAAGTCGAACCATCCCCAAAAAATGTTTAGTCCCGTTCTCTATTTCAAGCGAAAACGAAACCCACCTTCGATATTTTTGCTATCATGATCATGTCTACCGCTACTATTTTCGTTTTACTCTACAAAATATATATACTCGTTCCTGTTAGAAGTTTAACAGACCCCATCCGCCACCACCACCTTTTGAAACCGGAATTCAACCATTGCCACCTTCTTCATAAACCCACAACTTGCAACGACTTTCGAGGACTGCAGCTCCATTTTTGTTTCTGCTACCAGTCCATCTCTATTACTGTTCCAAACCCCATTCAACCAAAACACAACCAACATCACCTCAAACCACAACTGCTCATTGCTACTATTCACGTTTCTAATCACCACTGCAAACCTTCGTTTCTTGTTGCAACCACTGCTATTACAGCAGTTATATAAACAAAAAGAAAAGAAAATGAATGAACACCATCCTTTAATCGCTGAGCTATCACTTGCTTGCTGCTATATTTTTTTTTCTCTTCCTTGTCATTCCCATTTATCCTTCGGTTGCAGCTACTACAAGGGCTGCTACGACGGCAGGTTGTTGCTGTCTCAGGCCACCAAAAACAAACCCAAAATGCACCCAAAAACCCTCCCATGCTACTCGTTGATTACTACTTCTGCGCTGTTATTTAAACTCGAAACCCAGTTAAAGTTTTGGAAACATGGGTACATGGAAGATGAATATACATTACCTTATTAATATTATTATGTAAGTGGACGTTGTTGTTACATAGTGGCTGACAATATGGGTAACCAATTGAGTTTATTTAACATTACTGCTACAACTAGTTTAATATATCTGTTTCCATTTTAAAACCCCACTTAAATATTTTGAACCGTTTCAATTTCTATTGGGAATTCCTTTTATTTCAATCGACATGCTGATGAGATTCTGGTTGGGCCGTTTACGATTTATGATTGAGCCGAGGTTCCATTAATGATTGTGTTTGGGCCTACGAATTGAAGAATGAGAGGTAGAATCAGAAATAAAATCGGGATAAAAATATTGGAGTATGATTTAACTCAGAAACGTAGAAATGGCTGAGTGGTGTGGAGTGTTGCGGGTGTTCGAGAGGTCACGGGTTCGAGTCTCGAATGAGACAATTCTTTTTCTTGAAAAGGCTTTTCATAGGGTATAACCTTTTATCTTTGTTCTATTATTATTTTATTATTATTATTATTATTATTATTGTTATGGTTATTGTTATTGTTAAGTATTTTAATTATTATTACTACTAATATCATAATTATATATATAAACATTAGGGACAATATTATCATTAGCGTTAATAAGTATCATTATTATAAGCATCATTAACAGAAAAATTTATATTTCACAGTTATTATTATAAATATCATTAATATAATTATTAACAATAATACCTTATTTAGTAACATTAAGTATTATGATTATTATCATTTTTTTTTATTATCGTAGTATTACTAAAATTGCTATTTTTAACAAACAAATGATATATACATATATAAAAAATACATTTAATACATATAACATAACGAAAAGTAATTTTTTATATAACAAAATAAATATATGAAATATATATATTATTACTATAAAAAGTAAATAACTAATAAACTTATATATATTGTTCGATTACAACTATGTATATTAATAAATATACAAATGATATAGGTTCGTGAATCCGAGGTCAACCCTAAACTTGTTCAATGTCGTCATATGTATTTTTACTACAAAATACATTAGGTGAGTTTCATTTGATTCCCTTTTTACTCTTTACATTTTTGGGACTGAGAATACATGCGCTTTTATAAATGTTTGACGCAATAGACATAAGTACCTTAACTGTCTTCTATGATAGAATTATCTGGGATTGGGGTTGATTATTATGACACGCATTAGTCCCCGGTTTCCGTTAGAGCGTATGAGCTCCCGAGCCGGGTGGATAGTTTATTATTTACGACATTTTGGCACCGGTTGTCCTATATTTTATAAACATGTGTTCAGCCGTGGGGTGTAAAGGCCGGCACAGAGGTTCTATATTTTGAAGGCACATGTATTCAGCCGTGGGATGAAAGACCGGCACAGATGGTTACTATTATATTTTGAATCCTCACCAGGTGTTCTTCATATGAAAGATATTTTTCGTGCAGTTGAAATGGGACTTCTGCACGTTTTATAATAAATGAAATCTTGTGGTCTATTAAAATGATGAAAATGAAATGATTACTATAAACTAATGAACTCACCAACCTTTTGGTTGACACTTGAAAGCATGTTTATTCTCAGGTTTGAAAGAAATCTTCCGCTGTGCATTAGCTCATTTTAAGGATATTACTTGGAGTCATTCATGACATATTTCAAAAGATGTTGCATTCGAGTTGTTGAAGTTCATTAGAGATTATTATTAAGTAAATGATAGATTAGGTCATTTATAGTTTGGATATTATGAAATGGTATGAATACCTGGCAACTTTCGATGAAATGAAAGGTTGTCTTTTAAAAACGAATGCAATGTTTGTAAAATGTATCTTATAGAGGTCAAATACCTCGCGATGTAATCATATGTAATGTTCTCGTCCATATGGATTTGGTCGGGGCATTTCAGTTACTTCCTCGACACTTGCTATATGCCTTTAGGAACTTTCAAGATCCGTCTTCTTCACTTGTCCCAATACATTCATATAAGTCTACTTTATAATTTCTTACCCTTTTCAAGTAACTGCGTACATAATAACAATGAATATGGGTAAGCTCAATGCTTAGTGAGTAACATAGAGAGTTAATAATAAGTGTCCGTAAACTTGGCACACTATAATTAGCAATAATTATCCTTCGTTACACGTCTTCTTTGTAGCTAATCTCTTTTAGAAGGGTTTATAAGTCCTTGCTTCACGTACACATCATACACTTCATCACTGATACATCATAACATCACATATCTACAACATATTACATTCACAAAAAAGAACTTTACAATAATCGTAAATCATCAATCACATAATACTTACCTTGCGTACTCGTGTATGTACAAGTGCATCCCCACTTACCGGTTATGGCCCTCATGATCGGCTTGTCCCAGTGGGATTCCTTCTTCATTGGTCTATCATAGACTCATATCTCGTTGTAGTGATCCGAACTTTTCCATGTTTATATATATTAAATGAAATTGATATTTACATGATTAAGTGTTTCCAACATGTTAAGCAATCAAACTTATTAAGACTTGATTAATTGGAATAGGTTTCATATAGACAAATGACCACCCAAGTTGACCGGTGATTCACGAACGTTAAAACTTGTAAAAACTATACGATGACATATATATGGTTATATATATAGTTAACATGATTTTATTATAAGTATGTATCTCATTAGGTATTTTAACAATGAGTTATATACATAAAAATGAGACTATTAAATTAAGAAACTCGAAAACGATATATATAACAATTATCGTTATAACGTCTTACTAGGTACATATGAATCATATTAAGATATTGATACACTTGGTTAATTATGTTAAATGATAAGTAAATATATCATTAAGTGTATTAACAATGAACTACATATGTAAAAATAAGACTACTAACTTAATGATTTTGAAACGAGACATATATGTAACGATTATCGTTGTAACGACATTTAATGTATATAGATCATATTAAGAGATATTCGTACATCATAATATCATGATAATATAATAATTTAAAATCTCATTTGAGATTATAAACATTGGGTTAACAACATTTAACAAGATCGTTAACCTAAAGGTTTCAAAACAACATTTACATGTAACGACTAACGATGACTTAACGACTCAGTTAAAATGTATATACATGTAGTGTTTTAATATGTATTCATACACTTTTGAAAGACTTCAAGACACTTATCAAAATACTTCTACTTAACAAAAATGCTTACAATTACATCCTCGTTCAGTTTCATCAATAAATCTACTCGTATGCACCCGTATTCGTACTCGTACAATATACAGCTTTTAGATGTATGTACTATTGGTATATACACTCCAATGATCAGCTTTTAGCAGCCCATGTGAGTCACCTAACACATGTGGGAACCATCAATTGACAACTAGCATGAAATATCTCATAAAATTACAAAAATATGAGTAATCATTCATGACTTATTTACATGAAAACAAAATTACATATCCTTTATATCTAATCCATACACCAACGACCAAAAACACCTACAAACACTTTCATTCTTCAATTTTCTTCATATAATTGATCTCTCTCAAGTTCTATCTTCAAGTTCTATCTTCAAGTTCTAAGTGTTCTCCATAAATTCCAAAAGTTCTAGTTTTATAAAATCAAGAATACTTCCAAGATTGCAAGTTTACTTCCAAGTTTTCTAAATCCATTCCAAGTAATCATCCAAGATCAAGAAACCTTTGTTACTTACAGTAGGTTATCTTTCTAATACAAGGTAATAATCATATTCAAACTTTAATTCAATTTCTATAACTGTAACAATCTTATTTCGAGTGGAAATCTTACTTGAAATTGTTTTCGTGTCATGATTCTGCTTCAAGAACTTTCAAGCCATCCAAGGATCCTTTGAAGCTAGATCCATTTTTCTCATTTCCAGTAGGTTTATCCAAGGAACTTTAGGTAGTAATGATGTTCATAACATCATTCGATTCATACATAAAAAGTTGTCTTATTCAACGTTATAAACTTGTAATCACTAGAACATAGTTTAGTTAATTCTAAACTTGTTCGCAAATAAAGTTAATCCTTCTAACTAGACTTTTAAAATCAACTAAAAACATGTTATATATCTATATTATATGCTAACTTAATGATTTAAAACCCGGAAACACGATAAACACCATAAAACTGGATATACGCCGTCATAGTAAAATCGGGGGCTGTTTTGGTTGGGATAATTAAAAGATAAGAAGAAATTTGATTTAAAATCTATACTTATGGAAAAATGATTTTTCTTATGAACATGAAACTATATCCAAAAATCATGGTTAAACTCAAAGTGAAAGTATGTTTTTCAAAATGGTCATCAAGATGTCGTTCTTTCGACGGAAATGACTACCTCTTTCAAAAACGACTTGTAACTTGTATTTCCAACTATAAACTTATACTTTTTCTAATTATATTCATAAAGTTAAGTTCAATACGAAATCGTGGCCACTGGAATCACTCAAAACGGATTAGAAACGAAGAAATGGCGAGTAAAACAAGATTGATAAAAACTACTCATTTTACCTACGTGAAAGTTAGTAATAAATCTATTCCAACCATAACCTAATCAACTTATATTGTATATTATGTAATCTTGAGATACCATAGACACGTATACAATATTTCGACCTATCATGTCGACCCATCTATATATATATATTGCGGAACAACCATAGACACTCTATATGTGAATGTTGGAGTTAGCTATACAGGGTCGAGGTTGATTCCAAAATATATATATAGTTTGAGTTGTGATCAATACTGAGATACGTATACACTGGGTCGTGGATTGATTCAAGATAATATTTATCGATTTATTTCTGTACATCTAACTGTGGACAACTAGTTGTAGGTTACTAACGAGGACAGCTGACTTAATAAACTTAAAACATCAAAATGTATTAAAAGTATTGTAAATATATTTTGAACATACTTTGATATATATGTATATATTGTTATAGGTTCGTGAATCAACCAGTGGCCAAGTCTTACTTCCCGACGAAGTAAAAATCTGTGAAAGTGAGTTATAGTCCCACTTTTAAAATCTAATATTTTTGGGATGAGAATACATGCAGGTTTTATAAATGATTTACAAAATAGACACAAGTACGTGAAACTACATTCTATGGTTGAATTATCAAAATCGAATATGCCCCTTTTTATTAAGTCTGGTAATCTAAGAATTAGGGAACAGACACCCTAATTGACGCGAATCCTAAAGATAGATCTATTGGGCCTAACAAACCCCATCCAAAGTACCGGATTCTTTAGTACTTCGAAATTTATATCATATCCGAAGGGTGTCCCGGAATGATGGGGATATTCTTATATATGCATCTTGTTAATGTCAGTTACCAGGTGTTCACCATATGAATGATTTTTATCTCTATGTATGGATGTGTATTGAAATATGAAATCTTGTGGTCTATTGTTACGATTTGATATATATAGGTTAAACCTATAACTCACTAACATTTTTGTTGACGTTTAAAGCATGTTTGTTCTCAGGTGAATACTAAGAGCTTCCGCTGTTTCATACTAAAATAAGGATAAGATTTGGAGTCCATGTTTGTATGATATTGTGTAAAAACTGCATTCAAGAAACTGATTTCGATGTAACATATTTGTATTGTAAACCATTATGTAATGGTCGTGTGTAAACAGGATATTTTAGATTATCATTATTTGATCACCTACGTAAAGCTTTTTAAACATTTATTTATGAAATAAAGGTTATGGTTTGTTTTAAAAATGAATGCAGTCTTTGAAAAAACGTCTCATATAGAGGTCAAAACCCCGCAACGAAATCAATTAATATGGAACATTTTTAATCAATAAGAACGGGACATTTCAGTTGGTATCCGAGCGTTGGTCTTAGAGAACTAGAATTTTGCATTAGTGTGTCTTATTGAGTTTGTTAGGATGCATTAGTGAGTCTGGACTTCGACCGTGTTTACTTGAAAAATGATTGCTTAACAAATTTTGTTGGAAACTATATATTTTTAACATGTGAATATTATGTGATATATTAATCTCTTAACGTGTTTGATATTATGTGATAGATGTCTACCTCTAATACAAGTTCCATTGACTCACCTAATAATAATGAAGAGTCAAATGTAATTTGGAATGATTCGTGGACTGATTCACAAGTTCCCGAAGAGGAACCGGAAGAAGAATCGGAACCGGAAGAAGAATCGGAACCGGAGGAGGAGGAACCGGAAGAAGAAATAGAACCGGTGGGGGAAATAATAAAACGGTTTAGTAAAAGAAAATCCTCAACCAACCGACCAAGGTTAATTATGGTTAACGGTGTTTCCGCCAAGGAAGTAAAATATTGGGAGGATTACCAATTCTCCGATGAATCGGATCCCGACGAGGATTCCGATGATGTTATAGAAATTACCCCAACTAAATTTAAAAAGGCAAAAGAGAACAATAAGGGAAAGGGCATAAAAATAGAGAAATCTGATTCCAACCCCGATGAACTTTATATGTATCGTCAACACCCGTATTTCTTAAGTTGTAACAATAACCCGGGAACCTCTAAACCACCAGGTTTTTCTAGACCAATGTGGAAAACGACGGCTCGTATTAGGGAAACATCATATATCCCTAAAAACTTTGCAAAAAGAACCAAGTTCAAAAAAGAAGAAACGAGTGAGTCGGAATAAGATAGTTGTATTTGTGCGGTGTAATATATGTAATATAGTGTGCTTATGCTTTACGATATATGTAAAAATTGCTTGTATTAATAAGTATCTTTTATGAATCTAACTCTTGTCTATTTTACAGTATAAAAACACAAAATGGATAGACAACCCAATATTTTAGAAGACTTACCCGGAGACATGATTGATGAAATCTTGTCTAGAGTCGGTCAGAATTCCTCGGCACAACTATTTATGGCAAAATCAGTTTGTAAGACATTCGAAGAACGTTCCAAGAATGCCTTGGTTTATAAAAGGCTTTCGTTTGAAAGATGGGGGATATCACATTGGGAAACCCATAAGTTACGATGTGTTTACTTTGACGCATATATTGCGGGGAACCCAAATGCTATTTTACGCAACGGGTTAAGAAATTATTTTGACTCAATGTATCCGAATATAGGACTTCATGATTTAGAAAAAGCGGCTAACATGCAACATAAAGAAGCATGTTATGCTTACGGGTTAGTAATGTTCGCTTCTCACCAAAGTGAGAAAAAGAACATCGGGCTACAACTATTAAACAAAACGTTCCCACAAGTGACGGAGTCGGTAATTGGGGTAAGAAATGAGGTTTTTAGGTTATTACGAGACTGTTGGTCATTACGTAACCTTCGTCCTTTTGAAGACGTTACAACACATTGTCATACTATCGGTTACAACAGTTACGTTCCACAAGACCAAGGATGGGAAGTGGTATTAGTAAAACCAGAATGCATGACTTGTTTCTGGACGTATGAATTACGTGTCTTTGTTACCTTTGCTGAACGCCTTATTTATTAACTAGAATTATCTTCACAACTACTTTGTATCAAAGTTTTATGTGCTATATTTCATGCTACATGTAAAATAGCGGTATTGTAAGTTTGCAAGTTATTGTATAAAGGTTTGAATATGATATATATTTTTTGTGATTAGTTTTTCATATAGAATTGTAGTAGTTGAAATGGTATGTTAGCTACTAAGTATGAACTTAACGGGTAGGTACTACCCGAATTAAAGAGTATAAAACGCTAATATGAAGAAAGAACTTTTATAAATAAGTTCATATTACGCTACGAAATACTATTGACTACTCTTGATATTCTATATGATTAACTCGTTTCATTTGACTATTTTGAAGGAAATGGCACCGACTACTCGACACACCTTGAATATGAGTGAAGAGGAATTTCGTGCCTTTCTTGCTTCAAACATAGCCGCAGTACAGGCCGCGCTACATACCAACAATAACCATGGATCTAGCAGTACAGGAAATCGTGTAGGATGCACCTAAAAAGAATTCACTGCCTGCAAACCTTTGGAATTTGATGGAACCGAAGGATCGATCGGATTGAAACGGTGGACCGAGAAGGTCGAATCAGTGTTTGCCATAAGTAAGTGTACTGAAGAGGACAAAGTGAAGTACGCTACGCATACCTTCACAGGTTCTGCGTTAACATGGTGGAATACCTATCTAGAGCAAGTGGGACAAGATGATGCTTACGCACTACCGTGGTCAGCATTCAAGCACTTGATGAACGAGAAGTACAGTCCCAGAACCGAGGTCAATAAGCTCAAGATAGAACTTAGAGGGTTACGAACCCAAGGATTTGATATTACCACATACGAAAGACGATTCACAAATTATGCCTATTATGTCCGGGAGCGTTCGAAGATGAGGAAGAGAAGATCGACGCGTTTGTAAAAGGATTACCGGAAAGAATCCAAGAAGATATAAGTTCACACGAGCCCGCCTCCATACAACAGGCATGTAGAATGGCTCACAAACTAGTGAACTAGATTCAAGAAAGAATTAAAGAACAGACTGCTGAAGAGGCCAATGTGAAGCAAGTCAAAAGAAAGTGGGAGGAAAACGGTGATAAGAATCACCAATACAACAACAACAGCAATTACAACAATAATCGCAACAACTATCCTAACAATCGCAACATCAATCACAACTACAACAAACGGCCCAACAACAACAACAACAACAACAACAACAACAACAACAACAACAGCAACTACAACAATCATCTTAACAACAATAATAACCGCAACAACAACAACAACAATCAGAAGCAGCTATGCCAAAGGTGTGAAAAGTATCACTCGGGGTTCTGTACCAAATTTTGCAACAAGTGTAAAAGAAATGGTCATAGCGCGGCGAAGTGTGAGGTCTACGGACCAGGGGTTAACAGAACGAAAGGAATAAATGGTGTCGGAACGAGTAATGGCGGAGCAAGTAGTGTCGGAGCAAGTTATGCCAATGTAGTTTATTATAAATGTGGAAAACCGGGCCACATTATTAGAAATTGCCCGAACCAGGAGAACACGAATGGACAAGGCCGCGGAAGAGTTTTCAATATTAATGCGGCAGAGGCACAGGAAGACCCGGAGCTTGTTAAGGGTACGTTTCTTATTGACAATAAATCTGCTTACGTTTTATTTGATTCGGGTGCGGATAGAAGCTATATGAGTAGAGATTTTTGTGCTAAATTAAGCTGTCCATTGACGCCTTTGGATAGTAAATTTTTACTCGAATTAGCAAATGGTAAATTAATTTCAGCAGATAATATATGTCGGAATCGAGAAATTAAACTGGTTAGCAAAACATTTAAGATTGACTTGATACCAGTAGATTTAGGGAGTTTTGATGTGATAATCAGTATGGACTGGTTGAAAGAAGTGAAAGCAGAGATCGTTTGTTACAAAAATGCAATTCGCATTATACGAGAAAAAGGAAAACCCTTAATGGTGTACGGAGAAAAGGGCAACACGAAGCTACATCTTATTAGTAATTTGAAGGCACAAAAACTAATAAGAAAAGGTTGCTATGCTGTTCTAGCACACGTCGAGAAAGTACAAACAGAAGAAAAGAGCATCAATGATGTTCCCGTCGCAAAAGAATTTCTCGATGTATTTCTGAAAGAATTACCGGGATTACCCCCACATCGATCCGTTGAATTTCAAATAGATCTTGTACCAGGAGCTGCACCAATAGCTCGTGCTCCTTACAGACTCGCACCCAGCGAGATGAAAGAACTGCAAAGCCAATTACAAGAACTTTTAGAGCGTGGTTTAATTCGACCAAGCACATCACCGTGGGGAGCTCCTGTTTTGTTTGTCAAGAAGAAAGATGGTACATTCAGGTTATGTATCGACTACCGAGAGTTGAACAAACTTACCATCAAGAACCGCTACCCACTACCGAGAATCGACGACTTATTTGATCAACTACAAGGCTCGTCTATTTATTCAAAGATTGACTTACGTTCCGGGTATCATCAAATGCGAGTGAAAGAACATGATATTCCAAAGACTGCTTTCAGAACACGTTACGGTCATTACGAGTTTATGGTCATGCCGTTTGGTTTAACTAATGCACCAGCTGTGTTCATGGACCTTATGAACCGAGTGTGTGGACCATACCTTGACAAGTTTGTCATTGTTTTCATTGATGACATACTGATTTACTCAAAGAATGACCAAGAACACGGTGAACATTTGAGAAAGGTGTTAGAAGTATTGAGGAAGGAAGAATTGTACGCTAAATTTTCAAAGTGTGCATTTTTGTTGGAAGAAGTTCAATTCCTCGGTCACATAGTGAATAAAGAAGGTATTAAGGTGGATCCGGCAAAGATAGAAACTGTTGAAAAGTGGGAAACCCCGAAAACTCCGAAACACATACGCCAGTTTTTAGGACTAGCTGGTTACTACAGAAGGTTCATCCAAGACTTTTCCAGAATAGCAAAACCCTTGACTGCATTAACGCATAAAGGGAAGAAATTTGAATGGAAGGATGAACAAGAGAAAGCGTTTCAGTTATTGAAGAAAAAATTAACTACGGCACCTATATTTTCATTGCCTGAAGGGAATGATGATTTTGTGATTTATTGTGACGCATCAAAGCAAGGTCTCGGTTGTGTATTAATGCAACGAACGAAGGTGATTGCTTATGCGTCTAGACAATTGAAGATTCACGAACAAAATTATACGACGCATGATTTGGAATTAGGCGCGGTTGTTTTTGCATTAAAGACTTGGAGGCACTACTTATATGGGGTCAAAAGTATTATATATACCGACCACAAAATTCTTCAACACATATTTAATCAGAAACAACTGAATATGAGGCAGCGTAGGTGGATTGAATTGTTGAATGATTACGACTTTGAGATTCGTTACCACCCGGGGAAGGCAAATGTGGTAGCCGACACCTTGAGCAGGAAGGACAGAGAACCCATTCGAGTAAAATCTATGAATATAATGATTCACAATAACCTTACTACTCAAATAAAGGAGGTGCAACAAGGAGTTTTAAAAGAGGGAAATTTAAAGGATGAAATACCCAAAGGATCTGAGAAGCATCTTAATATTCGGGAAGACGGAACCCGGTATAGGGCTGAAAGGATTTGGGTACCAAAATTTGGAGATATGAGAGAAATGGTACTTAGAGAAGCTCATAAAACCAGATACTCAATACATCCTGGAACGGGGAAGATGTACAAGGATCTCAAGAAACATTTTTGGTGGCCGGGTATGAAAGCCGATGTTGCTAAATACGTAGGAGAATGTTTGATGTGTTCTAAGGTCAAAGCTGAGCATCAGAAACCATCAGGTCTACTTCAACAACCCGAAATCCCGGAATGGAAATAGGAAAACATTACCATGGATTTCATCACTAAATTGCCAAGGACTGCAAGTGGTTTTGATACTATTTGGGTAATAGTCGATCGTCTCACCAAATCAGCACATTTCCTGCCAATAAGAGAAAATGACAAGATGGATAAGTTAGCACGACTGTATTTGAAGGAAGTCATCTCCAGACATGGAATACCAATCTCTATTATCTCTGATAGGGATGGCAGATTTATTTCAAGATTCTGGCAGATATTACAGCAAGCATTAGGAACTCGTCTAGACACGAGTACTGCCTATCATCCAAAAACTAATGGGCAGAGCGAAAGGACAATACAAATGCTTGACGACATGCTACGAGCATGTGTTATTGATTTCGGAAACAGTTGGGATCGACACCTACCGTTAGCAGAATTTTCCTACAACAACAGTTATCATTCTAGTATTGAGATGGCGTCGTTTGAGGCACTTTATGGTAGAAAGGGCAGGTCTCTGATTTGTTGGAATGAAGTGGGGGATAAACAGATTACGGGTCTGGAGATAATACAAGAAACTACCGAGAAAATCATCCAAATTCAACAAAGATTGAAAACCGCCCAGAGTCGACAAAAGAGCTACGCGGACAGTAAAAGAAAAGATATAGAGTTTGAAATTGGAGAAATGGTCATGCTTAAGGTTTCACCTTAGAAAGGTGTTGTTCGATTTGGTAAACGGGGGAAACTAAATCCAAGGTACATTGGACCATTCAAGATTATAGATCGTGTCGGACCAGTAGCTTACCAACTGGAGCTACCTCAACAACTCGCGGTTGTACATAACACTTTCCACGTCTAAAATTTGAAGAAATGTTTTGCTAAAGAAGATCTCACTATTCTGTTGGACGAAATCCAAATCAATGAAAAACTTCAATTCATTGAAGAACCCATCGAAATAATGGATCGTGAGGTTAAGAGACTTAAACAAAACAAGATACCGATCATTAAGTGTATTAACAATGAACTACATATGTAAAAATAAGACTACTAACTTAATGATTTTGAAACGAGACATATATGTAACGATTATCGTTGTAACGACATTTAATGTATATAGATCATATTAAGAGATATTCGTACATCATAATATCATGATAATATAATAATTTAAAATCTTATTTAAGATTATAAACATTGGGTTAACAACATTTAACAAGATCGTTAACCTAAAGGTTTCAAAACAACATTTACATGTAACGACTAACGATGACTTAATGACTCAGTTAAAATGTATATACATGTAGTGTTTTAATATGTATTCATACACTTTTGAAAGACTTCAAGACACTTATCAAAATACTTCTACTTAACAAAAATGCTTACAATTACATCCTCGTTCAGTTTCATCAACAAATCTACTCGTATGCACCCGTATTCGTACTCGTACAATACACAGCTTTTAGATGTATGTGCTATTGGTATATACACTCCAATGATCAGATCTTAGCAGCCCATGTGAGTCACCTAACACATGTGGGAACCATCATTTGGCAACTAGCATGAAATATCTCATAAAATTACAAAAATATGAGTAATCATTCATGACTTATTTACATGAAAACAAAATTACATATCCTTTATATCTAATCCATACACCAATGACCAAAAACACCTACAAACACTTTCATTCTTCAATTTTCGTCATCTAATTGATCTCTCTCAAGTTCTATCTTCAAGTTCTAAGTGTTCTTCATAAATTCCAAAAGTTCTAGTTTCATAAAATCAAGAATACTTCCAAGATTGCAAGTTTACTTCCAAGTTTTCTAAATCCATTCCAAGTAATCATCCAAGATCAAGAAACCTTTGTTACTTACAGTAGGTTATCTTTCTAATACAATGTAATAATCATATTCAAACTTTAATTCAATTTCTATAACTATAACAATCTTATTTCGAGTGGAAATCTTACTTGAAATTGTTTTCGTGTCATGATTCTGCTTCAAGAACTTTCAAGCCATCCAAGGATCCTTTGAAGCTAGATCCATTTTTCTCATTTCCAGTAGGTTTATCCAAGGAAATTGAGGTAGTAATGATGTTCATAACATCATTCGATTCATACATTAAAAGCTGTCTTATTCAACGTTATAAACTTGTAATCACTAGAACATAGTTTAGTTAATTCTAAACTTGTTCGCAAATAAAGTTAATCCTTATAACTAGACTTTTAAAATTAACTAAACACATGTTCTATATCTATATGATATGCTAACTTAATGATTTAAAACCCAGAAACACGATAAACACCATAAAACTGGATATACGCCGTCATAGTAAAATCGGGGGCTGTTTTGGTTGGGATAATTAAAAGATAAGAAGAAATTTGATTTAAAAGCTATACTTCTGGAAAAATGATTTTTCTTATGAACATGAAACTATATCCAAAAATCATGGTTAAACTCAAAGTGAAAGTATGTTTTTCAAAATGGTCATCAAGATGTCGTTCTTTCGACGGAAATGACTACCTCTTTCAAAAATGACTTGTAACTTATATTTCCGACTATAAACTTATACTTTTTCTATTTAGATTCATAAATTTAAGTTCAAAACAAAACCGTGGCCACTAGAATCACTCAAAACGGATTAGAAACGAAGAAATGGCGAGTAAAACAAGATTGATAAAAACTACTCATTTTACCTACGTGAAAGTTAGTAATAAATCTATTCCAACCATAACCTAATCAACTTATATTGTATATTATGTAATCTTGAAATACCATAGACACGTATACAAGGTTTTGACCTATCATTTTGACCCATCTATATATATATTGCAGAACAACCATAGACACTCTATATGTGAATGTTGGAGTTAGCTATACAGGGTTGAGGTTGATTCCAAAATATATATATATATAGTTTGAGTTGTGATCAATACTGAGATACGTATACACTGGGTCGTGGATTGATTCAAGATAATATTTATCGATTTATTTCTGTACATCTAACGGTGGACAACTAGTTGTAGGTTACTAACGAGGACAACTGACTTAATAAACTTAAAACATCAAAATGTATTAAAAGTATTGTAAATATATTTTGAACATACTTTGATATATATATGTATATATTGTTATAGGTTCGTGAATCAACCAGTGGCCAAGTCTTACTTCCCGACGAAGTAAAAATCTGTGAAAGTGAGTTATAGTCCCACTTTTAAAATCTAATATTTTTGGGATGAGAATACATGCAGGTTTTATAAATGATTTACAAAATAGACACAAGTACGTGAAACTACATTCTATGGTTGAATTATCGAAATCGAATATGCCCCTTTTTATTAAGTCTGGTAATCTAAGAATTAGGGAACAGACACCCTAATTGACGCGAATCCTAAAGATAGATCTATTGGGCCTAACAAACCCCATCCAAAGTACCGGATTCTTTAGTACTTCGAAATTTATATCATATCCGAAGGGTGTCCCGGAATGATGGGGATATTCTTATATATGAATCTTGTTAATGTCGGTTACCAGTGTTCACCATATGAATAATTTTTATCTCTATGTATGGATGTGTATTGAAATATGAAATCTTGTGGTCTATTGTTACGATTTGATATATATAGGTTAAACCTATAACTCACCAACATTTTTGTTGACGTTTTAAGCATGTTTATTCTCAGGTGAATACTAAGAGCTTCCGCTGTTGCATACTAAAATAAGGACAAGATTTGGAGTCCATGTTTGTATGATATTGTGTAAAAACTGCATTCAAGAAACTGATTTCGATGTAACATATTTGTATTGTAAACCATTATGTAATGGTCGTGTGTAAACAGGATATTTTAGATTATCATTATTTGATAATCTACGTAAAGCTTTTTAAACCTTTATTTATGAAATAAAGGTTATGGTTTGTTTTAAAAATGAATGCAGTCTTTGAAAAACATCTCATATAGAGGTCAAAACCTCGCAACGAAATCAATTAATATGGAACGTTTTTAATCAATAAGAACGGGACATTTCACTCATCACTCTACCCGAATTCCTTTACTATTAAAATTCTTGAAAGACTTCTTTAACATCTTGAAATTGTATTTGCAAACTTAACACATCATAATATCATCTACCGCATTCATCGTTAACTACCCATTAACAACCGTAACATAAACTAATAAAATTAATTTCATCAAAATCTTTAACTTGATAGCTTACCCTAAACAAAATACTTGTTCTACTTAACCATAATATTCATGAACCCACCGAAAAACACATTATAATATCAAATACATAATTAACACATTAATTAGTATATGATCCTACCTATGAAACTCACCTTGGTCTCTTTTGCAAGTTTGGCCGTTTTCCTTCCCTTGGTTAGCTCCTAATAACAATGCTAATCATGTTAATTACTTACTTAACACATAATCATTCATTTATGCTTGACTTGACTCCATTAGTTAACTTTTGCACAACATATGCAAACTTACTCGTTCTTACCCCTTAATTTAATTTCATTCTTAATAGTAAGTTCTTTAACACACTTTACTGAAATCACATTCTTTCAAGTTCATTATTCTTCCCATTCATTAATTCATCCGATTTTCATACAATACAACAATTATAGGCTATTTTTAGACCAAAACAACATTAAACTTCGTTGAGTAACAATACATATGGTATTCCTAAATCATTAACCCATTTTTAACTTTAAAGATTAACTTTAAACATGAACATTTCTTAATAACATATCTTGACTTTCATTCTTAATAACAAGTACCATATAGCGACTCCAACAACTCCAAAACATAAATCTTTTCATACAAATTTGTCAAAATCTCACAATTACCTTCAGTGAGGCATTTCATCAAACACCTAGTGTGCAGAAACTGATTTTGACTACTAGCAACATCAAATTCACCATTCTCATTACATTAGTGCTTAAAGCAAGTTTATACATAAACTTGCATCTTAACATCACATAAATTCATTTTTTGAACATTATCATGATATACTCAACATGTAGAAACAATAACTAAGCATGAATCATTCATCAATTGCATCCAATTTCAATAAGATACATACCTTGAGTGTCTAGGTTTCTTAAGAAATCCCCAATTGCACACACTAGAGAAGATGATAATGAATTAAAGGCTAGTATACTTGAAGAAATTGTCTCTAGGTCTTGAATGTGAAGTTGCATGTAAGATTCAAGCCTTAATTTGGGTTCTCCCCTTTTCTCCTTCTCAAACACGACACACACACACATACATACTCTGGAATTTTAATTTTTGCAACTGATTCATTTCTTCCTTTCATTTCAATTAAATTAAATGAACTATGGCTTTATTCCACTTTCTACTCTCTCCACCATAAATTTATTAATGGAAGTCCTTTCATTAACTTTGCATTCATAGTTCTTGACCACATTTAACTAACAAACTCAATAATTCTTCTTTTATTATTATTTTATTATAAAAACAAACACAAAAGCGCAATTATGATTTATATACCATTGAGACTCATCTATAGGTTTATCATTTTTAATAATGATAAAAATTCGGGATGTTACAACTCTCCCCTCGTTGGATTGTTCGTGTCCTCACGAACCGATCATGTCATACTGATCATAGCTAACCGTCATTTATTACACATAAATGAAGTGAATTCACATCGCTTCCTTTACATCTCTACACTGTTCATTAGCCTCTACCATAACTTCTACTATGCTAATCATGATTCTTTCTTTTATCGGTTCCTCTTAAACCAATATCTCGATCAATAACCAAATTTTACAAGCTATTTCCACCGAATGCAATTCCTTGTGAAAATACACGAAAGGTGTCATAATATACGCCAAGTTTCTTGGTAATGCCATACTTCTTTCAACTTACGATAATATAACTTTATTTCAACGACTCTACTAAACTTAATTATCTTTTTACTTGCGGGAGCGTACATTTATCTCACTCTACTTCTTTCTAATTTACTTGCATAAAGTTGATTTACATCTATGTGGCATATCATCTTTGAATCTGTTCTATCAAAACAGAAACGTTAAAGTGACTTCCCGTCTACTCTTACTTGTCTTCAACTAATTACAACTAACCATATTCAGTTATGGAATTATCATTTTCTTTTTAGCTTCATCATGTAACTTTTCGTGACAATGTCAACATTCTTATTTATTTAGGAAAATCTAGCTAGCTATCTCCACTTTATCTACTCACTAAATGTGTAAGCATAGAATAAGGGCACCTATCATGGCATTTTGGCGTGTTAACTCACGCGTTTAC
The DNA here is from genome assembly GCF_046630445.1 of Rutidosis leptorrhynchoides. NCBI lineage: Eukaryota > Viridiplantae > Streptophyta > Magnoliopsida > Asterales > Asteraceae > Rutidosis > Rutidosis leptorrhynchoides. Next base: position 5,443,513 of record NC_092340.1, read on the forward strand.
TTTAAGCATAATATTCATTCTTCTTTGGCATAATCTATTACATTTCTAAGTCCATTCTACTTTAAGGTCATACTTTCTTTCTATCTCAGTATTCCATTTAGTTAAAAGTCTGCCTATCTATATCGTCTGGTGATTAGTTCTTTCATCTCATAATTACCGTTAATCATGCTAAACTTTCTTAACGTTTGTAAGCCACAACACTTGTGAGAACATTCATCATAATTACAACCCTCGGGGTTTCCTTAATCAATATAAACATATAATCAACAATATATATAATACAACATTCACTTATCTTGCCGACACATTGAGTATACCAAGGGTACGGATTCACATCCACTTAGTCATTGTAGGTTCCTGTCTTTGTGCTTATATGACCATTATCTATACTTCTCAATCGTATCATCATTCATATGAATAATTAAAATAACTTACAAGAAAACAAACCTTGCTTAATGTGCGCATGACACGAATTTGGTAGTCCTTTATTACATATCCTTCAACATTTAAAGTAAAGCTCTTTTAAATATTGATACTCTGATCGATAGAGTTCACTCCATTTCCTTCGTCTCTTTTCATCTATCATATATGTGTTTCGTAGTTCTTGCGACTTATAATCTTTACATATTACAATTCTTTGACCTAAGACTTAAATTTCATCGGTTACATAAACATCATTTAACGATTACAATAACATTTATTTTCCGTATATTCATAAGCAATCTCTTGCTCGGTGCAATTGGGAAGCTTAAGTCCACAATATATTCTTTATACTTTTTTTTCAACTTTAACTTTTCTCAATTAAATAACTTTATCTCGTTTTATATTTCTTATAGTCTCGATCTTAATATCATTTTACTTAAGTTAAAACTTGTTTACTACATTAACATAATTCATTATTAGTCATCATCAAATAGATATACATTTATTCTACTTTTGGAAACTAATTTTACATGAAAGTTTCAATTCGTCTTCAATCATGCACGTATGATATTTATTGCGTGTCATATGTCTTGTCATATTAACATGATATGCCTCATGTAAATTCAAATATCTACTTCGTAACAAATAACTTGCCCCACGTAAAGTCTTACGCCTTATTACTATTAATTTTCTTAGCCTCGCGCTAAGTCTTACACCTATTCATACGGTTGTCCATCTTAAACTTTGTAACTTATGTCCTACTATGTAAAACTCATAACCAAGGCTTCCAATGAGATCCTTATCAGGGGAGCCCTTATTCATAATATGGTTCGTGTTCATGTGAAAACCCATTCTTACTTCACATAACTCGTGATCATGGAAACCCATGAGCATTCTTGTTTTTTTCTTTTTTCATTTTTTTTTCTTTTTTTTAAACCGAGGAACCCCTAATACGAATGGGCACATTGGCCCCTCCCGCAGCGGATAACCTTGGGACATCGGGAACCAAGGTGTCACCCTGATGCTAGGAAAAGCACCATCTAGTCAAGGGTCACTATTAAATTCGTTCATTTTTGCTAGTGGCTGGATTCGAACCCGTGACCTCTCGCTTCATTGGGACCCTGGTGGCCATCCAAGCTATGCCTGGATGGTTAACCCATGAGTATTCTTAATCATAATATCTAGTGATAATGGCCTCCTCTTGTACGTATACAATCCGTCAACTCATTAACACTTTTAACATAAACATAATCATAATCATAACCTTTCAACCCGGAGGTTGCTTTCTTGAATCGGATCCAATCACAGCATACCATAGACACAATGTCTAAACTTATCACAATTAACATGGACATAAGTTCAAGCTCGTCATCATTAACATGGATGCAAGACCAAGCTCCCCATCATTAACATGGACACAAGCCCAAGCTCATCATTATTAACATGGACACAAGCCCAAGCTCATCATCATTAACATGGATGCAAGCCCAAGCTCATCATTATTAACATGGACGCAAGTTCAAGCTCGTCATCATTAACATGGACACAAGTCCAAGCTCATCATCATTAACATGGACGCAAGTCCAAGCTCACCATCATTAACATGGACGCAAGTCCAAGCTCATCATCATTAACATGGATGCAAGTCCAAGCTCACCATCATTAACATGGATCCAAGCTTATCTCTTAGTGTACATCGTCACCCTCTTGCACGGAAGCAATTCGAGAGTACCAAACCACTCTTGTAATTCACATCACAAGTGCATGGCCCTCTTGGAACTTGCCCCTTGTATGTTCATCATCCTTTATGTCACAAGTGCGTAGCCCTCTCGGAGCTAGCTCCCTGTTAACTTACTCCATAACCATTATATTATCTTTATTCATATGATGCACAATATTATCGACTTTGACATCATGCATTCAAAATTTACATCATTTAATAATCACAGTCACATAGCATACATTTAACGTAGGCTACTCATAATAATTACATGCTATTACTCATAGTAATCATGCAAACATCTACATCGAAGCATAGATATATCTCGGTTTAAGTCTAGATAATCCTAAGGTGGATTATCTAAGTCTCTTAAACCACCGCTCTGATACCAACTTATAACACCCGTAACTCAAGAAAAATGACCGAATAAATTTTTTTTTAACACATGCGCGGCTCGCGCATTTTGCGCGGCGCGCGGGAAAAAGGTGCGTGGCTCGCACTTTTTGCGCGGCGCGTGGGAAAAAAGTGCGTGGCTCGCACGTTGCCTTCCCAGCCGCTGTCCGCTTTTTGCTTGTATGTGCGTGGTGAAATTATATTTGTGCGAGGCGCACACGTCCCCCAGGCCATATTATCACTATTTCCATGCATATTTGACCCATTTAAATCACACAACATCAAATTTGACACACGACATCATTAAAATTCAAGTTTGGAAAGAAAAAAAACATGGTTGTTTTAGTTGCTAACATTCAAATACACATATGCCATGGTCATGTATGACCCAAATTACAACCCATCAAACTATTTGTCCCAATCATACAAAATACAAGTTCGTTCATGGCATCATTAAGTGGTTTCATGAGCGACGTACAAAAGAGACTTGCACTACCACTTACTCATATACGTCAAACTTGACGCGTTTCAACTTATATGTCAACCTTGACCCATTTCAAGATATCAACATCACCAATAACCCTTTCAACGATTTTATAAACTTGACACAACTTATATTCATTATCGTTCCTAGCCTTACATTGAGCTTGCTTAAATCATGTATCAACCTTTATACAAAAACCTTTGACCACCTAGTTGAACCCAAACATTTAACGGATATAACTCAAGATGTCAACACATGTAATTACCCAAAGCATGATCCAATTTGAGACTTACAATTCCACATACAAAACCATTCTGATCATACTTGAAAACTCTAAGCTAAGAAAACTTGAATTGCGAACGTTTGTACACATGATCATCCGCTTTCAATAACATAGATCATCATTATAATAAAAACAAGATTTAGAAAGTTGCTTTCACTTACTTGAGCTAACTTCTTATTTAAATTTCTCGCAAAATCGCTACTTCCTCGACACTTGCTATATGCCTTTAGGAACTTTCAAGATCCGTCTTCTTCACTTGTCCCAATACATTCATATAAGTCTACTTTATAATTTCTTGCCGCTTTTCAAGTAAATGCATACATAATAACAATGAATATGGGTAAGCTCAATGCTTAGTGAGTAACATAGAGAGTTAAGAATAAGTGTTCGTAAACTTGGCACACTATAATTAGCAATAATTATCCTTCGTTACACGTCTTCTTCGTAGCTAATCTCTTTTAGAAGGGTTTATAAGTCCTTGCTTCACGAACACATCATACACTTCATCACTGATACATCATAACATCACATATCTACAACATATTACATTCATAAAAAAAGAACTTTACAATAATCGTAAATCATCAATCACATAATACTTACCTTGCGTACTCGTGTATGTACAAGTGCATCCCCACTTACCGGTTATGGCCCTCATGATTGGCTTGTCCCAGTGGGATTCCTTCTTCATTGGTCTATCATAGACTCATATCTCGTCACTCTACCCGAATTCCTTTACTATTAAAATTCTTGAAAGACTTCTTTAACATCTTGAAATTGTATTTGCAAACTTAAAACATCATAATATCATCTACCGCATTCATCGTTAACTACCCATTAACAACCGTAACATAAACTAATAAAATTAATTTCATCAAAATCTTTAACTTGGTAGCTTACCCTAAACAAAATACTTGTTCTACTTAACCATAATATTCATGAACCCACCGAAAAACACATTATAATATCAAATACATAATTAACACATTAATTAGTATATGAACCTACCTATGAAACTCACCTTGGTCTCTTTTGCAAGTTTGGCCGTTTTCCTTCCCTTGGTTAGCTCCTAATAACAATGCTAATCATGTTAATTACTTACTTAACACATAATCATTCATTTATGCTTGACTTGACTCCATTAGTTAACTTTTGCACAACATATGCAAACTTACTCGTTCTTACCCCTTAATTTAATTTCATTCTTAATAGTAAGTTCTTTAACACACTTTACTGAAATCACATTCTTTCAAGTTCATTATTCTTCCCATTCATTAATTCATCCGATTTTCATACAATACAACAATTATAGGCTATTTTTAGACCAAAACAACATTAAACTTCGTTGAGTAACAATACATATGGTATTCCTAAATCATTAACCCATTTTTAACTTTAAAGATTAACTTTAAACATGAACATTTCTTAATAACATATCTTGACTTTCATTCTTAATAGCAAGTACCATATAGCAACTCCAACAACTCCAAAACATAAATCTTTTCATACAAATTTGTCAAAATCTCACAATTACCTTCAGTGAGGCATTTCATCAAACACCTAGTGTGCAGAAACTGATTTTGACTACTAGCAACATCAAATTCACCATATTCATTACATAAGTGCTTAAAGCAAGTTTATACATAAACTTGCATCTTAACATCACATAAATTCATTTTTGAACATTATCATGATATACTCAACATGTAGAAACAATAACTAAGCATGAATCATTCATCAATTGCATCCAATTTCAACAAGATACATACCTTGAGTGTCTAAGTTTCTTAAGAAATCCCCAATTGCACACACTAGAGAAGATGATAATGAATTAAAGGCTAGTATACTTGAAGAAATTGTCTCTAGGTCTTGAATGTGAAGTTGCATGTAAGATTCAAGCCTTAATTTGGGTTCTCCCCCTTTTCTCCTTCTCAAACACGACACACACACACACACATACATACTCTGGAATTTTAATTTTTGCAACTGATTCATTTCTTCTTTTCATTTCAATTAAATTAAATGAACTACGGCTTTATTGCACTTTCTACCCTCTCCAGCATAAATATATTAATGGAAGTCCTTTCATTAACTTTGCATTCATAGTCCTTGACCACATTTAACTAACAAACTCAATAATTCTTCTTTTATTATTATTTTATTAGAAAAATAAACACAAAAGCCCAATTATGATTTATATACCATTGAGACTCATCTATAGGTTTATCATTTTTAATAATGATAAAAATTCGGGATGTTACATAATTTTTTTTATAATTTTATATTTTTTGTTAGTAATTAGTAATACAAATTATATTTAAAATTTAATTAATTACTAATTATGACATTATGTACATGGCTTAGGTTTTTTTCATTTTCTTTTTTGATTTTTTATAAGTTTAGGTTAACCTTTTTAATGACATCATCCCATTAGTGCTTCTTCTTCCTCGGACTCGGTTCGTTTTGCTAATTTCCTAGGAATAAATGGGCCAGTACTCATACGAGGAGTTCTTTTCACAAATGGTTTAGAAAATCTAGTTTTTTAGATGTTCCCAGGCTATAGTTAAAGTTTAAAAAATACGGGTGTTTACGATATATTCCATCAGGGTATTTCATGATAACATAGTGTTCATCGGGTTTGGGATCTGGTTTCTCTATTTTGATAGATTTTCCCTTATTGTTTTCCCTTGCTTTATTAAATTGGGCCGGGGTAATTTCTATCACTTCATCAGAATCCTCATCGGGATGCGATTCCTCATAAAATTGGTAATCTTCCCAATATTTTTCTTCCTCGGCGGAGACACCATCAACCATTTTTTAACTTTGGTCAATTGGTTGAGGATTTTTCCTTATTCAACTGTTTCTTTGTGATTTTTAACACTTCCTCCTCTGAATCTTCTTCTTCCGGTTCTCCTTCTTCTTTCGATTCTTCTTCTTCCGATTCTTCTTCTTCTTCTTCTTTCGGTTCTTCTTCTTCTTCCGGTTCTTCCAGAATTTGCGAATCTTCCTAAATTGCTTCCGACTCATCATTTTTATTAGGTAAGTCGGTGGGATTGGTGCTAGAAGTAGACATCTAACATACATTAACTACCACATTAGTAACATACCACATAATATTTACATGTCAAAATATATAGTTTCCAACAAAAATGTTAAGCAATCGTTTTTAAAACAGACACGGTCGAAGTCCAGACTCACTAATGCATCCTAACAAACTCGGTTAGACACACTAATGCAAATTTCTGGTTCTCTAAGACCAACGCTCTGATGCCAACTGAAATGCCCCGTTCAGATCGATTATAAACGTTTCATATTAATTGATTTCATTGCGAGGTTTTGACCTCTATATGAGACGTTTTTCAAAGACTGCATCCGTTTTTAAAACAAACCATAACCTACATTTTATCAATAAAGGCTTAAAAGACATAACGTAGATTACCAAATAATGATAATCAAAAGTACAACGTTTACACACGACCATTACATAATGATTAATAATATGATACAACGAATTTATTTTCGAATGCAGTTTTTAAACATTATCATACAAGCATGCTGACTCCAATTCTTGTCTTTAATTAGCATGCAACAGTGGAAGCTCTTAATAAACACCTGAGAATAAACATGCTTAAAAACGTCAACAAAAATGTTGGTGAGTTATAGGTTTAACCTATATATATATATATATATATATATATATATATATATAATCATAATTAATAGGCCACAAGATTTCATTTTTATAAACGTGATCATTATACAGGCATTTCATAAACTGCATAAAGATAAAATCATTCATATGGTGAACACCTGATAACCGACCTTAACAAGATGCATATAGAATATCCCTATCATTCTGGAACTCTCATCGGATATGATAAATAGAAGTACTAAAGCATCCGTAACCCGGATGGGCTTGTTGGGACCGATAAATCTATCATTAGGATTCGCGTCAATTGGTGGCAATTATAATAAACACCAATTCTTAGGCTACCAAGCTAAAATGGGCGATATTCGGTCTAATAATCCAACCATAGAATGTAGTTTCAAGTACTTGTGTCTATTTTGTAAAACATTTATAAAACTGCATGTATTCTCATCCCAAAAATATTATATATTAAAAGTGGGACTATAACTCACTTTCACAGATTTTCAATTCTTCGGAAATTAGACTTGGCCACGGGTCAATTCACGAACCTATAATAAATATATACATATATATCAAGGTATGATAGAAATATATTCACATCATTTTTTTTTTTACGTGTTGACGAATTAAATTGTCAAGTTAGCAGTCCAACGTTAGTAGTCCACAATTAGTAGTCCAATGTTAGTAGTACATATATAATTCAAAATATCACCCTTTAATAATTAAAACATAGTGTACACGTATTGTATAAGTCTCAATCATGACCCACGATACCGCTATTGTAGTTACACGTATTGTGTATGTGGGTCTTTCGATTTATCCGACGTATTGTGTAACTAATGTCTTAACTAATCAAGATTACATGATATTGTCTCGGACTTATCCGAGACTAGTATATTACATGGAAATACTCATGACATGTTAGAATACATGTATAATGCAAGAAAAGTTAGCTAGGATATGGTTAGTATAGATTTTAATGAATTAATCCCGTAATCATTTTAGTCATTTCTAACCAATATTGTTTTGCCCATAACTTCTTCATTACAAATCCGTTTTGAGTGAATCAAATTGCTATGGTTTTGTAACGAACTTAAATTTGTGAAACTAAACTGAAAAAGTAGTGATTTATATTTGGATTTACAGGTTACAAGTCATTTTTAAAAGAGATATTCGTTTCCGTCGAAAGAACGACATCTTGATAACCATTTTGAAAAACATACTTCTATTTTGAGTTTAACCAAAATTTTTGGATATAGTATCATGTTCATATGAAATATCATTTTCCCATAAGAACAAATTTTAAATCAAAGATTATTATAGTTTTTATTTATCCAACCCAAAACAGCCCCCGGTTTTACTACGACGGCGTATGTCCAGTTTTACGGTGTTCATCATGTTTTCAAGTTTTAAATCATTAAGTTAGCATATCATATAGATATAAAACATTTGTTAAGTTATTTTTAAAAGTCAAGTTAGAAGGATTAACTTTGTTTTCGAACAAGTTTAGAATTAACTAAACTATGTTCTAGTGTTTACAATTTATATTCTTCGAATAAGATAGTTATATAAGTATGAATCGAAGGATGTTATGAACATCGTTACTACCTCAAGTATAGTAGGTAAACCTACTGGAAATGATGAGAAATAACTTGAACTTCAAAGGATATTTGATGGCTTGAAAGTTCTTGAAGTAGAATCATGACACGAAAACAAGTTCAAGTAAAATTAATATTTGAATTAATATAGTTATAGTTATAGAAATCGAATCAAAGTTTGAATATGAATATTACCTTGAATTAGAAAGATAAATTACTGTAAATAACAAAGGTTTCTTGATCTTAGATGATTACTTGGAATGGATTTGAAAGCTTGGTTTTATGATGATTAAAGCTTGTAATTGAAGCTAAAAGATGGGAAAATGCTTGAAGATGATCAAGTATGAAGTTAGGGGTATTTTGGGATAGGATTTGGAGTGTAAGTATGAGAAAATGTAATGAAGAAATGGTGTGCATGCATAAAAACGTTTTTACTTATTATAAAGAAATAAAAGATTCTTAAGTTTATTTTCTTGCTAAATAATTCATGCTAGTTGACAAATGGTTGGTTCCACATGTTCCTTAATCATTTAGGGCTGCTAAGGAGTAGATTTTTATGTGTATATATCAATAGTATATACATCTAGAAGCTGGGTATTATACGAGTACAATTACTGAAAGAATACGAGTAGAATTCTTGATGAAAATGAATGGGAATGCAATTGTAACCAATTTTGTTAAGTAGAAGTATTTTGATATATGTCTTGAAGTCTTTCAAAAGTGTATTAATACATCTTAATACACTACATATATATACATTTTAATTGAGTCGTTAAATCATCGTTAGTCGTTACATGCATGCGTTGTTTTGAAACCTTTAAGTTAACAATCTCGTTTAATGCAATTAATCCACTGTTATTATATCTAATGAGGTGTTAAATTGTTATATTATCATGATAACATAGTGTATTAATATATCTTAATACGATATATATATATATATATATATATATATATATATATATATATATATATATATATATTAAGATGTCGTTACAACGATAATCATTACATATATATATCGTTTCGAAATCCTTAAGTTAATAGTCTTGTTTTATGTATATAGTTTATTGTTAATATACATAACGAGATACTTAATTATCATTTCATCATGTTAAACATATATATATATATATATATATATATATATATATATATATATATATATATATATATATATATATATATGTCCATATATATTATCATGTCATATACAAGCTATAACGTTCGTGAATCATCGGATAAACTGGGTGGTCAAACGTTTACATAAAATCCGTTTCAATTAATCAAGTCTTAACAAATTTGATTGCTTAACATGTTGAAAACATTTATTCATGTAAATATTAATCTCATAATATATATATATATATATAATCATGGAAAAAAAATCCGGGTTATGACAGTACCTACCCGTTAAATAAATTTCGTCCTGAAATTTTAAGCTGTTGTAGGTGTTGTCACATCTTCTAGAAATAAGTGCGGGTATTTCTGCTTTATCTGATCTTCACTCTCCCAGGTGAAATCGGGTCCTCTAAAGCATTTCATCGAACCTTAACGATTGGTATTTTATTTTGCTTGAGTCCTTTAACCTCACGATCCATTATTTCGATAGGTTCTTCAATGAATTGTAGTTTTTCGTTGATCTTAATTTCGTCTAAAAGGATTGTGAGATCTTCTTTAGCTAAGCATTTCTTCAAATTCGAGACGTGGAAGGTATTATGTACACTAGCGTGTTGTTGAGGTAATTCAAGTCGGTAAGCCACCGGTCCAACACGATCAATAATTTTGAATGGATCAATGTATCTCGGGTTTAGTTTTCCCCGTTTACCAAAGCGAAAGACGCCTTTCCAAGGTGATACCTTAAGCATGACCATGTCACCAATCTCAAATTCTAAATCGTTTCTTCTAAAGTCCGCGTAGCTCTTTTGCCGACTCTGGGCTGTTTTCAACCGTTGTTGAATTTGAATGATTTTCTCAGTAGTTTCTTGGATTATCTCCAGACCCGTAATTTGTTTATCCCCCACTTCGCTCCAACAAATTGGAGACCTGCACTTTCTACCATAAAGTGCTTCGAACGGTGCAGCATCAATACTCGAGTGGTAACTGTTGTTGTAGGAAAACTCTGCTAATGGTAGATGTCGATCCCAACCATTTCCAAAATTAATAACACATGCTCGTAGCATGTCTTCTAGCGTCTGTATCATCCTTTCACTCTGCCCATCAGTTTGTGGATGATAGGCAGTACTCATGTCTAGATGAGTTTCCAATGCTTGATGTAACGACTGTCAAAATTTTGAAACAAATCTGCCATCCCTATCAGAGATAATAGAGATTGATATTCCATGTCTGGAGATGACTTCTTTCAAGTATAGTTGTGCCAACTTCTACATTTTATCATCTTCTCTCATTGGTAGAAAGTGTGCTGACTTGGTAAGATGATCGACTATTACCCAAATTGTATCATAACCACTTACGGTCCTTGGCAATTTAGTAATGAAATCCATGGTAATGTTTTCCCATTTGTATTCTGGGATTTCAGGTTGTAGAAGTAGACCTGATGGTTTATGATGTTCATATTTGACTTTAGAACAAGTCAAACATTCCCCCATGTATGTGGCAATATCGGCTTTCATACCCGGCCACCAAAAATGTTTCTTGAGGTCTTGGTACATTTTCCCTGCTCCGGGATGTATTGAGTACCTGGTTTTATGTGCTTCCCGAAGTACCATTTCTCTCACACCCCCAAACTTTGGTACCCAAATCCTTTCAGCCAAATACCGGGTTCCGTCTTTCCGAATATTAAGCTGTTTCTCTGATCCTTTGGATATTTCATTCTTCAAATTCCCTTCTTTCAAAACTCCTTGTTGTTCCTCTTTTATTCGAGTAGTAAGATTAGTATGAATAATTATATTTATAGCTTTTACTCGAATAGGTTCCATGTCCTTTCTACTTAAAGTGTCAGCTACCATATTTGCCTTTCCCGGGTGGTAACGAATCTCAAAGTCGTAATCATTTAACAGCTCAATCCACCTACGCTGCCTCATGTTTAGTTGTTTTTGATTAAATATATGTTGTAGACTTTTGTGGTCAGTATATATAATACATTTGACCCCATATAAGTAGTGCCTCCACATTTTTAATGCAAAAACAACAGCGCCCAATTCCAAATCATGAGTCGTATAATTCTGCTCGTGAATCTTCAATTGTCTAGACGCATAAGCAATTACCTTCTTTCGTTGCATCAATACACAACCGAGACCTTGCTTTGAAGCGTCACAATAAATCACAAAATCATCATTCCCTTCAGAAAATGACAATATAGATGCCGTAGTTAACTTTTTCTTCAACAATTGAAACGCTTTCTTTTGCTCATCCTTCCATTCAAATTTCTTCCCTTTATGCGTTAATGCAGTTAAGGGTTTTGCTATTTTGGAAAATCTTGGATGAATCTTCTGTAGTAACCAGTCAATCCCAAAAATTAGCGTATGTGCGTTGGAGTTTTCGGGGTTTCCCATTTCTCTACGGCTTCAATCTTTGCCGGATCAACCTGAATACCTTCTTTGCTCACTATGTGACCGAGGAATTGAACTTCTTTTAACCAAAATGCACACTTTGAAAACTTAGCGTACAGTTTTTCCTTCCTCAACAATTCTAGAACCATTCTCAAATGTTCTCCATGCTCTTGATCATTCTTGGAGTAAATAAGTATGTCATCGATGAAGACAATGATAAACTTGTCAAGATATGGCCCGCACACTCGATTCATGAGGTCCATGAATACGTCTGGTGCGTTAGTCAAACCAAACGGCATAACCATTAACTCATAATGACCGTATCGCATTCTAAAAGCAGTCTTTGGAATATCATCCTCATTCACTCGCATTTGATGATACCCAGAACGTAAATCAATCTTCGAATAAACCGACGAACCTTGCAGTTGATCAAATAAGTCGTCGATTCTTGGTAGTGGATAACGGTTCTTGATGGTAAGTTTGTTCAACTCTTGGTAGTCGATACACAACCTGAATGTACCATCCTTCTTCTTGACAAACAAAACAGGAGCTCCCCACGGTGAGGTGGTGGGTCGAATGAAATCACGCTCCAAAAGTTCTTGTAATTGACTTTGTAATTCCTTCATTTCACTAGGTACGAGTCGGTAAGGAGCACGAGCTATTGGTACAGCGCCTGGTACAAGATCTATTTGAAATTCAACGAATCAGTGTGGAGGTAGTCCCGGTAATTCTTTCGGAAATACATCGAGAAATTCTTTTGTGACAGGAACATCATTGATGTTCTTTTCTTCAGAGTTGACTTTCTCGACGTGTGCTAGAACGGTATAGCAACCTTTCCTTATTAGTTTTTGCGCCTTCAAGTTACTAATAAGATTTAACTTCGCGTTGCTCTTTTCTCCGTACACCATTAAGGGTTTTCCCTTTTCGCGTAGAATGCGAATCACATTCTTGTAACAAACGACTTCTGCTCTCTCCTTTTTCAACCAGTCCATGCCGATTATCACATCAAAACTTCCTAACTCTACTGGTATTAAGTTGATCTTAAACGTTTCGCCAACCAGTTTAATTTTTTGATTCCGGCATATATTATCGGCTTTAATTAATTTACCGTTTGCTAATTCGAGTAAAAACTTATTATCCAAAGGAGTTAAAGGACAACTTAACTTGGCACAAAAACCTCTACTCATATAGCTTTTATCCGCACCCGAATCAAATAAAACATATGCAGGTTTTTCATCAATAAGAAACGTACCCGTAACAAGCTCCGGGTCTTCCTGCGCTTCTGCCGCATTAATGTTGAAGACTCTTCCATGGCCTTGCCCATTATTATTCCCCGGGTTTGGGTACATACTTTTATAATGGCCCTTCTTGCCGCATCCGAAACAAGTAATGTCAGCATTATTTGTTCCTCTAGCCACTGGTCCGTAAACTTCACACTTCGTCGCACCATGCCCTTTCTATTACACTTGGTACATACTACCCCACAGAACTTATCTGGATGGTATCCTTCACACCTTTGGCACGGAATTTTCTGCCTCTTGTCGTCATTGATGTTTTTATTGTTGTTGGAATTGTTGTTGTTGTTGCGGTCATTATTGTTGTTGAGACGATTGTTATAGTAGTAGTAGTTGTTGTTGTTGTTGTTGTTGTTGGGACGATTGTTGTAGTTGTTGTTGTTTTTGGGACGGTTGTTGTAGCGATTGTTTTTGCGATGAATGGTGCGATTGTAGTTGTGATTGTTGTTGTTGTTGTTGTTGTTGTCATTGTTGTATTGGTGACCCTTGTCACTGTTTTCTTCCCACTTCCTCTTGACTTGTTTCATTTTGGCCTCCTCGATAGCCTGTTCTTTTAGTCTTCCCTCAATCTGGCCTATGAGTTTGTGAGCCATTCGACTTGCCTTTTGCATTGAGGTGGGCGCGGATGAACTCACATCCTCCTGAATTCTTTCTGGTAACCCTTTTACAAATGCGTCAATCTATTCTTCATCATCTTCAAATACTCCCGACACAATAGAGATAATTCTGTGAATCATCGTTCGTACGTGGTGATATCAAATCCTTACGTTTGTAATTCTCTAAGCTCTGTTTTGAGCTTATTGATCTCGTTCCTGGGACGGTACTGCTCATTCATCATGTGTTTGAATGCTGACCACGGTAGTGTGTAAGCAGCATCTTGTCCCACTTGTTCGAGATAGGTATTCCACCATGTTAACGCAGTACCCGTGAAAGTATGCGTGGCGTACTTTACCCTATCTTCTTCAGCACATTTGCTTATAGCAAACACAGATTCGACCTTCTCAGTCCACCGTTTTAATCCGACTGGTCCTTCGGTCCCATCGAACTCAAGAGGTTTACAGGCAGTGAAAGCCTTGTAGGAGCATCCTACACGGTTTCCTGTGGAGTTAGTTCCACTGCTGGACCCTGAGTTATTATTGTTGTTTTGCATTACAGCCTGTACTGCGGCTATGTTTTCAGCAAGGAATGCACGAAAATCTTCCTCGCTCATATTCAGGTTCTGCCTGGTAGTCGGTGCCATTTCCTTTAAAAATAGCCAAAAGAATTAAGTTAATCATATAGAATATTAAGAGTAGTATTTTGTAGCATAATATGAACTTATAATAAAAGCCTTTTCTTCATATTAGCATTTTATAATTTTAATTCGGGTAATACCTACCCATTAAAGTTCATACTTAATAGCTAGTTCAAAAATTAACTACTACTATAAAATAATATTCTATCATGAAAAACTTTAATTCATTAACACTTCACGCTTAAACTTTCGATACAATATCTTACAATCATAAAATACCATTATTTTACATGAAATATAGCACACGATAACTATTATAAAAAGCATGAAGTAATGGTAGCTGTTGAGACGCAACTCTTTATTCAGACTTATCCGCTTTTTCTTCCTCGGGCTCGGTTCGTTTTGCTAATTTCCTAGGAATAAATGGGCCAGCACTCATGCGAGGAGTCCTTTTCACAAATGGTTTAGAAAAATCTGGTTTCTTAGATGTTCCCGGGCTATAGTTAAAGTTTAAGAAAAACGGGTGTTTACGATATATTCCATCAGGGTATTTCATGATAACATAGGGTTCATCGGGTTTGGGATCGGGTTTCTTTATTTTGATAGATTTTCCCTTATTGTTTTCCCTTGCTTTATTAAATTGGGTCGGGGTAATTTCTATCACTTCATCAGAATTCTCATCGGGATCCGATTCCTCAGAAAATTGGTAATCTTCCCAATATTTTTCTTTCTCAGCGGAGACACCATCAACCATTTTTAACTTTGGTCCATTGGTTGAGGATTTTTCCTTATTCAACTATTTCTTTGTGATTTTTAACACTTCCTCCTCCGAATCTTCTTCTTCCGGTTCTCCTTCTTCTTCTGGTTCTTCTTCTTCCGGTTCTTCTTCTTCTTCTTCCGGTTCTTCCGGAATTTGTGAATCTTCCTAAATTGCATCCGACTCATCATTGTTATTAGGTGAGTCGGTGGGATTGGTGCTAGAAGTAGACATCTAACATACATTAACTACCACATTAGTAACATACCACATAATATTTACATGTCAAAATATATAGTTTCCAACAAAAATGTTAAGCAATCGTTTTTAAAACAGACACGGTCAAAGTCCAGACTCACTAATGCATCCTAACAAACTCGGTTAGACACACTAATGCAAATTTATAGTTCTCTAAGACCAACGCTCTGATGCCAACTGAAATGCCCCGTTCATATCGATTATAAACGTTTCATATTAATTGGTTTCATTGCGAGGTTTTGACCTCTATATGAGACATTTTTTAAAGACTGCATTCATTTTTAAAACAAACCATAACCTTTATTTTATCAATAAAGGCTTAAAAGACATAACGTAGATTACCAAATAATGATAATCAAAAGTACAACGTTTACACACGACCATTACATAATGATTAATAATGTGATACAATGAATTTATTTCTGAATGCAGTTTTTAAACATTATCATACAAGCATGCTGACTCCAATTCTTGTCTTTAATTAGCATGCAACAGCGGAAACTCTTAATAATCACCTGAGAATAAACATGCTTAAAAACGTCAAAAAAAATGTTGGTGAGTTATAGGTTTAACCTATATATATCAAATCATAATTAATAAGCCACAAGATTTCATTTTTATAAACATGATCATTATACAGGCATTTCACAAACTGCATAAAGATAAAATCATTCATATGGTGAACACCTGGTAACCGACCTTAACAAGATGCATATAGAATATCCCCATCATTCCAGAACTCTTATCGGATATGATAAATCGAAGTACTAAAGCATCCATAACTCGGATGGGGCTTGTTGGGCCCGATAGATATATCTTTAGGATTCGCGTCAATTGGTGACAATTATAATAAACACCAATTCTTAGGCTACCAAGCTAAAAGGGGTGATATTCGGTCTAATAATCCAACCATAGAATGTAGTTTCAAGTACTTGTGCATATTTTGTAAAATATTTATAAAACTGCATGTATTCTCATCCCAAAAATATTAGATATTAAAAGTGGGACTATAACTCACTTTCACAGATTTTCAATTCTTCAGAAATTAGACTTGGCCACGGGTCGATTCACGAACCTATAACAAATATATACATATATATCAAGGTATGATAGAAATATATTCGCATCATTTTTTTTTTACGTGTTGACGAATTAAGTTGTCAAGTTAGCAGTCCAACGTTAGTAGTCCACAATTAGTAGTCCAATGTTAGTAGTACATATATAATTCAAAATATCACCCTGTAATAATTAAAACATAGTGTACACGTATTGTATAAGACTCAATCATGACCCACAATACCGCTATTGTAGTTTCACTTATTGTGTATGTGGGTCTTTCGATTTATCAGACGTATTTTGTAACTAATGTCTTAACTAATCAAGGTTACATGATATTATCTCGGACTCATCCGAGACTAGTATATTACATGGAAATACTCATGACATGTTAGAATACATGTATAATACAAGAAAAGTTAGCTAGGATATGGTTAGTATAGATTTTAATGAATTAATCCCGTAATCATTTTAGTCATTTCTAACCAATATTGTTTTGCCCATAACTTCTTCATTACAAATCCGTTTTGAGTGAATCAACTTGCTATGGTTTCGTAACGAAATTAAATTTGTGAAACTAAACTGAAAAAGTAGTGGTTTATATTCAGATTTACAGGTTACAAGTCATTTTTAAAAGAGGTAGTCATTTCCGTCGAAAGAACGACATCTTCATGACCATTTTGAAAAACATACTTCTATTTTGAGTTTAACCAAGATTTTTGGATATAATATCATGTTCATATAAAATATCATTTTCCTAGAAGAACAAATTTTAAATCAAAGATTATCATAGTTTTTAATTATCCAACCCAAAACAGCCCCCGGTTTTACTACGACGGTGTATGTCCAGTTTTACGGTGTTCATCATGTTTCCAAGTTTTAAATCATTAAGTTAGCCTATATTATAGATATAAAACATGTGTTAAGTTTTTTTTAAAAGTCAAGTTAGAAGGATTAACTTTGTTTGCGAATAAGTTTAGAATTAACTAAACTATGTTCTAGTGTTTACAATTTATATTCTTCGAATAAGATAGTTATATAAGTATGAATCGAAGGATGTTATGAACATCATTACTACCTCAAGCATAGTAGGTAAACCTACTAGAAATGATGAGAAATAACTTGAGCTTCAAAGGATCTTTGATGTGTAACAACCCGCCTTTTTCCGTTAAATTTATTTTAACGCCCGTTTTTTTTAGATAATATCTTTCGTTATCTAAATTCGTACCTTCCGTTAACTAACGTTCTTAATATTTCCGTTATTTGATTATAAGATTTTCCGTTTACTCTCGCGTATATAAATTAATTCGTTTGGTTAATTCACGCACTCGCTTTCTAACACGAGGGACCGAAGTTGCCAAGTGGGCAAACTAGTTGACTAGGTCAACTAGTCAACCCACTTACCACCACTCATTCATTCATCTTCAACCTCCTCACCTCTAACACTTCCAATTTTACTCTCAAACACCCAAATCATTCATTCATCATCTAAATTTGATCTAGGAGGCTTACAACAAAACAAATTACATATTCGTGATCCTCTCATCATCCTCTGCGTTTTGGTACCAATTTCATCTCGTTTGGGTAACATTTCTAAAACTCTAGATTTCATGTTCTTAGTGTTTTTAACTTGAAATGGTGTTAATTAGTGTCTATGGCTCAAGTCTAACATGAATATGTGTTTAGTTTGCTCGATTTGTTGTTTTGAGTAACTAGCTTGAATATGAAAAATAGGTGTGCTTAATCTTGAATTTTGGAGGATTAAATGTTGATATTATGTTAAAGTTCATGTATTAAATGTGTTACTAGCATCATTAGCTTCAATTTGATGTGTAGGTTGATTTAGAAAAGCTCCATTTACAAAATAATTTAATTCTTGATTTTGGTTAGGGTTTGATGAACTTTGAAATGAATTTTTGATACATTGAATGCTATGACATGTTGTTAGTAAGTGTTTAGTTGCAATGTATGTTTAATTACCTTTGAAACGGCGTATCGTATGCGTAAATTGGATTCCCGAATCACCGTTTGCATTTTTGAGCTTGAAACGTTAAATAATGATCATTTATTAAGGTTTTCATTGTTGTTAATGATGGATTTGATTGATGAAATGTGTTTAGTTGTATTCCTCGTTAAATTACCTTTCCAATGATATAAGATACGTGTTTTGAATGTTTACGGTTCATAAATTATAGTTGTTTGAAATTGGATTCGTGCTTGAGTGTTCAAAAACTGCCAGACTTGCTGAACAGCCTTACTGAGCGCCGCTCAGGGTCCTGGAGCACCGCTCTGGGCCCCGGATATCCAAAAATACACATTTTTGATTAATTCTAACTATGCTACGCACCCCCGATCAATGTGAAACTTGGCCAACATGCTTATATATGATTAAAAACCCCAGAAAAATAGTTCGGGGCCCGACCCGAACGTGTTGACTTTTTTGTTGACTTTGACTTGGACCAAAAGTTGACTTTTATTCACACATAACCAATACCTTGTTTAAACGTTATAACCTTTCGTTTACACTTATATCTTGCATAAACTTGACAACGTGATTCACATGCTACATAATCGAGTCGTAACGAGCCATAGGACTAATTAAACACATTTCGACCGACCTTGTTTGTGTCTTACCCGGTATTGATACAACTTACTTGTTTAGGTCAAGACTAAACAACTTTCATGCACACGTTTACTTTGTGAAGTACATTTATACTCGTGCACTCGAGGTGAGATCATAGTCCCACCTTTTCAACAACTTTTATTCTCTTAAATCGTGGGCTGAGAAACATATACTTTGTTATATCTTGTACTACTTACTTTTATACTTTGAACACAAGTACGAGGAAATAAACATTCCACAATGAGTTAGAACAAAATCCTCAATTCGATAATCATTAGTTACACTTGCAGGGTGTAAGCGAGAACTTATATTGTGTGGCCATACGAGTTTGACAAACCCTCATTCGGACGGTTTGCTACCGTTATGCGGATGAAATATATTTTTGAGAAATAGTGTATGTTCTAACACTATTGTGATGGAGTTCTATGAAAGGAATGTTAAGTATTGATTATTGGGTGCTCGAGAACAATACTTTTGGAATGCAAACAATTTGGAAAATCAACTATATTAAATCTTGTGGTTCAAAAACAATGTTTATTGCAACACCTATGATTTCACCAACGTTTTTCGTTGACAGTTTTCTATATGTTTCTCAGGTTCATACTTGGCTACTTGATGCATGCTTCCGCACACTTTGATTACTTGCTTGGAGTCAAACATACATGCATACGCTAGCGATAGTACTTTTGAATTTAAACTTAAAGCATACATACTTACGCTATTTATAGCAACTGTGATTTTAAACTGATTTTGTCGCAAGTTATTTCATTTATACTTTACAACTTTTGTAAACTTAAACTAGTTGTCGAACCGTTTGGTAAACTAAACTTTGTAAGTCTTGTACGTTTCAAATGAACGCGACATAATTTTGGTCAAACGCGTCTCATTTAGGGACTATGACCACGTAATGAGACCTAAGTTAACGGCACCGTCAATGGCGATTTTGTCGGGTCGTTACATGATGGCTTGGACGTTCTTGAAGTAGAATCATGACACGAAAACAAGTTCAAGTAAGATTACTACTTGAATTAAGATAGTTATAGTTATAGAAATCGAATCAAAGTTTGAATATGAATATTACCTTGAATTAGAAAGATAACTTACTATAAATAACAAAGGTTTCTTGATCTTAGATGATTACTTGGAATGGATTTGAAAGCTTGGAAGTAATCTAGTAAACTTGAAATGATTCTTGAAGTGTTCTTGAATGATTGTTTTTATGATGATTAAAGCTTGTAATTGAAGCTAAAAGATGGGAAAAATGCTTGAGGATGATCAAGTATGAAGTTAGGAGTATTTTGGGAGAGAATTTGGAGTGTAAGTATGAGAAAATGTAATGAAGAAATGGTGTGCATGCATAAAAACGTTTTTACTTATTATAAAGAAGTAAAAGATTCTTAAGTTTGTTTTCTTGCTAAATAATTCATGCTAGTTAACAAATGGTTGGTTCCACATGTTCCTTAATCATTTAGGGCTGCTAAGGAGCAGATTTTTATGTGTATATACCAATAGTATATACATCTAGAAGCTGTGTATTATACGAGTACAATTACCGAAAGAATACGAGTAGAATTCTTAATGAAAATGAATGGGAATGCAATTGTAACCAATTTTGTTAAGTAGAAGTATTTTGATATATGTGATGACCCGGAAAATTTTGACTTATTTTTAACCAAATTCTATAAATGAATTAATATTTCTGACATGATAAGCCAAGTCTATGAAGTTGAATCTCAAAATTCTTGAACTATTCAATTATCCTTCGATTGTTCTCAATGATTCACGAACAATTATATGTAAATAGATACATATATATGATATAACTTAAAAGTGTAACAAAGTATTAATTATGCGTTACTGTGCATTAAACTTATTGGTTTAATTATTTGATTGATATATTTAACTACGGAGTTAAAAGATAATGCCAAATGATTGAATTAAAAGATATTTATCAGTCCTCTTAATGATTATGATATTGTTACGGGTCTCTGTTGTAAGGTCCACACTAATTTGAGAAATCATTCATTTTTAACGGTATTCGGAATAAATGGTAAAGTGTTAGATGACGAAGGTTAGATAAAAGTTAGTGGAGAACTAAATAGCATAATATTCAATTGATTGTTAATATGTTTTTGGTTTAAATATCTATTTGAATACATATGATAAGTTGGAATATTAATTGTATGAATAATTTGCGACGTGTATTTAAAACGTGTTTATTAATATTGAAAATATATATTTAACAATACGATAAAATATAATATTAACTTGGTTATAAAACGATTTGTTATTATATATATTAACAAATAACGAGAAGATGATTTATAGAAGTAAATGACCAAAACACTCAAATGTATAAGTTATATATTGAGTAATATAGTTTATTGGTAATTTAAGTCTATATTTTGACCAAGGTACGAGTCATGAAACGTAAAATGCTAGTTTTCTAAGTGTACGAAACCACGTTTGAAAAACCGAAACCGGGACTTAAACCGGGCATCAACGTACAAAATAACGGGACTAAATTTACAAGTCCACTATGCACGAGAATATAATATAATATTTAAATAATTAATATAAATTATATGTATTATAAATATAATTAATAAATATGTCCACAAGCTTATGGACAAAAACATACTGAGCTGGAAAAAGGGGCCATGCGATCGCATGGCCATTGCACCTCTAAACCATGCGATCGCATGGGGCTAAACAACTGGCCAGGTACTATAAATTCAAGTGTTTTTGCTCGAACGAATATCATACACACATATTTACACAGATATAGATATATACTCCGTAATATTTATTTATTTATTTATTTATTTATTATTATTATTATTATTATTAAGATTAAGATTAATATTATTATTAATCTAATTATTATTAGTAATATTATTAGTATTATACATAAAATACTACGACGAAGTCATGTCCAAATAATTTCAAACCGAGTTTTCAAATGTGTCAAAGCTAAGGAAACTATGGGCTATAGCTATGGAGGTTATGGGTAATGTACGTGGGTATTATTCGCAAGTCTAACCTAGTGTTTATCATCTCTGTTGCGTCTACATACTTTCCCTGCAATATTGAGTCACAATATTGATACGTGAGCATTCATATCTTATCTTTTATATATTAATTGTGTATCCATGTCTAGTGCTCGAGTATATATATTTATGCATGCTTGTATGCTAAATTTTGTCGTTAAATAGTTTATAATGAATCACGAATTAAATACATATATTACTGGTAAAAGGTATATGATATACATGTTTTTGGAAAGCTGGCGAAAAATCAATAACTTTTCATTTAGAAATCGCGTAATTTCGATGAACGAATTAAAAGATATGGTCAACTGAATTATTATTGACGTTAATTGGAATTGCTTTTGAATCTACAATTAATATTTAAACAACTTGTTTGTAAGATTGATAAATTGGATTTTTGAATATTACCAACCGAGTAAATGAATTTCTATATAAGGCACGTCTCATTTTGTTGAACAATTGTCAAAATTAATTGTTTTATCATATTTTAAAGCCTTATAAAAACTATAGTTTAAATTTACAAAAATTGGGAAACTATGTGAAATGTTAAAATGTTTCGATTGCCCTGATCATTCAACTATAGTATTGAGTCAGATTGACTTTTTGGAACGACTTTTGATAACTTTTGTATGTCGATCTCGAGCATTAGGATTGTGATACACTATGACCAGACCTAGCTTGATAGACATTTATTGACCAACATATGTTCTCTAGGTTGAGATCTATGGTTATTTGGTATTACGAGTTTCGGTCATATTTCGGTGAACGACTTTATGTGCTGCTAAGGTGAGTTTCATTTGCTCCCTTTTTAAATGATTTTGCAATATATATTTTTGGACTGAGAATACATGCACTTTATTTTAAAAACAATGGACACAAGTACATACTAAATTCTATACTGAGTTCGAACCGAAAATCCCTTAGCTTTGGTAACTAGTAACTGCCGGTTATAAGAACTGGTGAGCGCGAGTAGTAGTATATGGATCCATAGGGCTTGATATCCCCGTCCGAGCTAGAGCGCTAGCCTTTTAACGGACGTATGCTATTTGAGAAGCGTACACGTTGGTTTGCGTGTATTATTAAGATGATTATACAAAGGGTACAAATTATATATACGTTAAGTTTAGTTACCAGGGTGCTCAATTACGTAGAATCTTTTGATAAACATTTCGGATGAAACAACTGAAATCTTGTGATCCACCTTTATATACAGATTATGCGCAACATTAAAAACTATGAACTCACCAACCTTTGTGTTGACACTTGTTAGCATGTTTATTCTCAGGTTCCCAAGAAGTCTTCCGCTGTTTGCTTATATGTTAGACAAGCTTTGTGCATGGAGTCATACATGCTTTATTCAAGAAAATGTTGCATTCACAAAACCATCATCATGTATCTATTTTGACAGCATTGTCAACGAAAGTATTATTGTAAACTATTATTTACGGTGATTGTCTATATGTAGAAATCATCAGATGTCGAAAACCTTGGATTTAAATATTCATTATGGTATACCTTTTCCAAAGAATGCAATGTTTATAAAACGTATCATATAGAGGTCAAATACCTTGCAATGAAATCGATGAATGACGTATTCGTCCATATGGATTTCGAGCGATCGTCATAGTTGGTATCAGAGCATTGGTCCTAGCTAACCAGGTCTTGCATGAGTGTGTCTAACTGATACTTGTTAGGATGCATTAGTAAGTCTGGACTTCGATCGTGTCTGCATGCTAAAAGTTTTGCTTATCATTTCTTGTCAGAAATTGCATGCTTATCATTCTTAAGTCTAGACACGTTTTCCTGCATTTATTGCATAAATAGTGTATAGACAAAAATTCATATCTTAGCGTATCTGTTACTGTAAACTTTTCCTGACATCTTCCGAAAATTTCTCCGTGATTTATGGAATTTGGTATTATATATACATATGTAAATTATGTATTAAAGAATACCAAACTAAATTCTATAATCTAATTCATATCAAAAATCATCTCCCTAATTATACAAGATGGAACCCGTATCTAGTTCAAATTCCTTAAACTCCGATAGCTATTCCGATATAGATATTCACCTGAATTCTGAAGACAGTATAACCGAAATGGATCAACTAATCAGCCATCACCTATTCTGGATGAATTGGGGATGGGTTCATAGCCTGCTTAGTCATTGGAGACAAGAAGAAGGTGATCCCTTCCATCCACCATATTTTCCTCTTGGCGAAGAACCTGAAGCACTTACCGGCGTACCTGTTTAAGACACCATTTTTTCTCTCATTTCCAGAGTATCTCGTCACGATAATATACTATCTCAAATTCTGAATCTCATTCACCCGCTCGTTCGAATCGACAATCATCCCGGTGTAATAGAAGAAGTTAACGAGCTTCGCGCTCGGGTAGTGGCTTTGGAGAACATGGTACAAAGGTTACAAGCACCAGCAGCAACACCGACAGCAACAGTACCACCATCAGCAACACCAACAGTACCATCACCACCACCACCAACAACATCCGCATTCCACACCTCAACATCACAATCTGTACATCGAACATCAACGTCATACGCCCCATAGATACCAAGGAATACCAACAACAACAAACGATGAAGTATTGATTCATAACTTCATCGAAGAAATATTCTGCAGAGAATATGTAGTGTCAAAAAGTTTTAGAGATTATTCATTTCTAGTTCCAGCTGAAAATTAAATGAGCTTAATATGATATTAAATCATTAAATCTGTATTACATTTGAAGAAAATATACATACTAATATTTTCATAAAAATTGTGATAAAATTCTCTTGTATAAAATATTATTTGTGAAACTTTTAACGGGTAGGTAATACCCAAAAGAAATATAAATTCACAAATAATATGTTACATTCTTTGAATCTGATTCAGCAATCATCAACTATATTCACTACTTTCACAACAATATACATTCTTTCAAAGAAATTAAAACAACCATTCGCATCCAAATTTAATTACATATTCTGATTTTGAAAAAAAAAATCAGAATCCAAGCCCAGATTTAACAGAAAACATGACTCTTAGATTCTTACATCTTTCAAATGCCATACTTTGAATTCAAAACTGTACTAGAACATCATATGTATACATATAACATTCATCTATTAGAATTATGAGCATTCATTCTGAAATTCTGAAAAGCAACCAGTCTACGAATTAATACCCTGAATGTTGAAAAAGCTGTTGAAGCAGCAAAAACTGTAAACGACTTTAACAGCCAAAGTTTGATGATAAAGAATTGTGTGTTGGCAAAGCTCAGAAAAAGAGAAGGTTTGGAACTGGAAAATGGATTGAGCAAAACATGAAGGAGGCTGTGGACAAATCACAAAGACTAAATCTGCCTTCAAAGAATCCAAATGATTCAGTATCTGCTGAAGATATTAACGAATACCTTGCTCCTGACTCTAAACTTTTACGGACAAATTTTCTTCATCATCCTTCGATATTAGAAATTTTAAGATATCATCGTATATTTCATTATAAATATCCTCAATATTTCTGAAGATATTTTCATAACTATCCTTATCTGAAATCATTTATCTCCTCGCGTTATCTGTATTACATCATAAAGGAAACTGTTTAGTTTCTATATTATGTAAACCTTCGAGTTTAAATTATGAATATTTTGAAGCAGTGTTGGGAACTAAAGCATGAGTTAGTATAATATAATGACACTTGATCAACGTGATTATATTACAGTAAGTCATGCTGAGTTTCTAATGGAACATGATGATTCACAGATTATAACGTCATCATGTGCCATGTTACACGACTTTTACATTCTATCTACTATATAAACATATCAAGAACATAATTTCTTGATATTGCTATATTTTCCTTTAAATTATGGTAATTTTACAAGTCAAATTGTGCTATTACCATTTCTTTCTTAGAACATTAATTATGTTCATTCCGAAATTCATACCTACGAATTCTGGACCATTATTCGCTTGATTTAAAGCCGGGAAGTTAAAACAAAAGCATGAAGCTTCAAAATATCAATGGGAGTATATATAAATCACAGTAAATTGGAGAGAGTATTAAATGTGGATGTCAATGATTATGGAAAGACAGAAGCAGAGACATCGAAATATAATGGAAGATATAAAACCCAACAACCACCCAGAAATTATAAACCGTATATATCGATGAATATAGCAATATAAAGACAAGGGAGGACTAAAAACACTATAAAACCAAGAGTATAGTAGAAGTGAATAGATTCTTCTGGCGGCAGATGGAAAAGAAGAATGACGGATATGAAGGTTAGAAGTATATCAAGAATCAGAACTGGATGGAGCATATTGACGAATGCTTTAAAATAAGAATTGAGGGAGAAAGAATAAATTGTATGAGCTGTGGAAAATAAGGAAACGAAGGGGGTAGATTTATAGTATAATATCAGACAGGAAAATCGAGACAGGTCATCGCATTAAATCGAAAAGAATCATAATTTCCTTAATTACCGAAGAATCAAATCTTATTACAAAGATTTTCACCAAATCTCTTGAACTCCGGAAATCAACCCATCTACGTCAAAAGATATGACGAAATTTACTTTTTCTCATTTCACTCTTTTACGATAACTTCTCTCATACGCTTCGAATAATCGGATTGTTTTATCCATATTATTTAACGGTGATAAAACTCTATTTATCAACTCATATTCGTCATGAAAGCATTTTTATAGTTAGCCATGACGACCTCACTCAAATTTCGGGACGAAATTTCTTTAACGGGTAGGTACTGTGATGACCCGAAAAATTTCGACTTATTTTTAACCAAATTCTATAAATGAATTAATATTTCTGACATGATAAGCCAAGTCTATGAAGTTGAATCTCAAAATTCTTGAACTATTCAATTACCCTTCGATTGTTCTCAACGATTCATGAATAATTATATGTAAATAGATACATATATATGATATAACTTAAAAGTGTAACAAAGTATTAATTATGCGTTACTGTGCATTAAACTTATTGGTTTAATTATCTGATTGATATATTTAACTACAGAGTTAAAAGATAATGCCAAACGATTGAATTAAAAGATATTTATCAGTCCTCTTAATGATTATGATATTGTTACGGGTCTCTGTTGTAAGGTCCACACTAATTTGAGAAATCATTCATTTTTAACGGTATTCGGAATAAATGGTAAAGTGTTAGATGACGAAGGTTAGATAAAAGTTAGTGGAGAACTAAACAGCATAATATTCAATTGATTGTTAATATGTTTTTGGTTTAAATATCTATTTGAATACATATGATAAGTTGGAATATTAATTGTATGAATAATTTGTGAGGTGTATTTAAAACGTGTTTATTAATATTGAAAATATATATTTAACAATACGATAAAATATAATATTAACTTGGTTATAAAACGATTTGTTATTATATATATTAACAAATAACGAGAAGATGATTTATAGAAGTAAATGACCAAAACACTCAAATGTATAAGTTATATATTGAGTAATATAGTTTATTGGTAATTTAAGTCTATATTTTGACCAAGGTACGAGTCATGAAACATAAAATGCTAGTTTTCTAAGTGTACGAAACCACGTTTGAAAAATCGGAACCGGGACTTAAACCGGGCATCAACGTACAAAATAACGGGACTAAATTTACAAGTCCACTATGCACGAGAATATAATATAATATTTATATAATTAATATAAATTATATATATTATAAATATAATTAATAAATATGTCGACAAGCTTATGGACAAAAACATACTGAGCTGGAAAAAGGGGCCATGCGATCGCATGGCCATTGCACCTCTAAACCATGCGATTGCATGGGGCTAAACAACTGGCCAGGTACTATAAATTCAAGTGTTTTTGCTCGAACGAATATCACACACACATATTTACACAGATATAGATATATACTCCGTAATATTTATTTATTTATTTATTTATTTATTTTTTATTATTATTATTATTATTATTATTATTATTAGTATTATTATTATTATTATTATTATTAAGATTAAGATTAATATTATTATTAATCTAATTATTATTAGTAATATTATTAGTATTATACATAAAATACTACGACGAAGTCATGTCCAAATAATTTCAAACTGAGTTTTCAAATGAGTCAAAGCTAAGGAAACTATGGGCTATAGCTATGGAGGTTATGGGTAATGTACGTGGGTATTATTCGCAAGTCTAACCTAGTGTTTATCATCTCTGTTGCGTCTACATACTTTCCCTGCAATATTGAATCACAATATTGATACGTGAGCATTCATATCTTATCTTTTATATATTAATTGTGTATCCATGTCTAGTGCTCGAGTATATATATTTATGCATGCTTGTATGCTAAATTTTGTTGTTAAACAGTTTATAATGAATCACAAATTAAATACATATATTACTGGTAAAAGGTATATGATATACATGTTTTTGGAAAGCTGGCGAAAAATCAATAACTTTTCATTTAGAAATCGCGTAATTTCGATGAACGAATTAAAAGATATGGTCAACTGAATTATGATTGACGTTAATTGGAATTGCTTTTGAATCTGCAATTAATATTTAAACAACTTGTTTGTAAGATTGATAAATTAGATTTTTGAATATTACCAACCGAGTAAATGAATTTCTATATAAGGCACGTCTCGTTTTGTTGAACAATTGTCAAAATTGATTGTTTTATCATATTTTAAAGCCTTATAAAAACTATAGTTTAATTTTACAAGAATTGGGAAACTAAGTGAAATGTTAAAATGTTTCGATTGCCCTGATCATTCAACTATAGTATTGAGTCAGATTGACTTTTTGAAACGACTTTTGATAACTTTTGTATGTCGATCTCGAGCATTAGGATTGTGATACACTATGACCAGTGTAGTGACCGGAACTTTTCCATGTTTATATATATTAATTGAGATTGATATTTACATGACTAAATGTTTCCAACGTGTTAAGCAATCAAACTTGTTAAGACTTGATTAAATGAAATAAGTTTCATATAGACAATTGATCACCCAAGTTGACCGGCAATTCACGAACGTTACAAAATTGTAAAAACTACATGTTGTGGTATATATAGACATATATATATGGTTGACATGAGATTATGATGAGTAAGTATCTCACTAAGTATATTAACAATGTGTGATATACATAAGAAATGAGATTACTAAGTTAAGAAACTCGAAATGATATATATAACGATTATCGTTATGATAACGTCTACTAAATACATATGTATCATATTAAGATATTGATACACTATATTTAACATGATAAAATGATATTTAAATATATCATTAAGTGTGTTAACAATAAACTACATATGTAAAAATAAGACTACTAACTCAAGAATTACGAAACGAGACTTATATGTAACGATTATCGTTGTAACGATATTTTAATGTATGTATCATATTGAGAGATATTCATACATCATAATATCATGATAATATAATAATTTAACATCTCATTTGATATAATAAACATTGGGTTAACAACATTAATTGAGATCGTTAACTTAAAGGTTTCAAAACAACACTTACATGTAACGACTAACGAAGACTTAACGAATCCATTAGAATGTATATACATGTTGTGTTTTGATATGTATTCTTACACTTTTGAAAGACTTCAAGACACATATCAAAGTACTTCTACTTAACAAAAATGCTTACAATTACATCCTCGTTCAGTTTCATCAACAATTCTACTCGTATGCACCCGTATTCGTACTCGTACAATACACAGCTTTTAGATGTATGTACTATTGGTATATTGATGTCGTAGGGGGTGTATACAAAATAGTATTATTTTTAGTGCGAAATACTATTAAATATGCTACAATTTTACACAAGTTATTTATTTATTTATCGAGTGGATATACTTAAACCTTGCTACAACACTTATAGGCAGTGTACCTAATCGTATTATAGTATAGTTTTTAGTAAGTCCGGTTCGTTCCACAGGGAGCTCGTGAAGTATAACACTATATTTTTTTACACACAATAATTGTAAAAATACAAATATATATATTTAAGTAATATTATTATTATAAAGGGGGGTTTTTACCGTTTAATGACCGGTTTGTCGATTTTAAAACTTTAGTCGCAGTTAAAACCAAATGTAAAATATTAAAAATAAATACAAGACTTAAATTAAAGCATAAAGTAAATAACGATAATGAAATTGCGATTAATAAAAGTGCGATAAAATAAACTTGCGATAATTAAAAAGTACGATAATTAAAAGTGCAACAATAACAATAAAAATGTGATAATTAGAAGTGCAATTAAATATAAAATAAAGGAAATTAAATATGAAATAAAAGAATTATGCTTATTTAAACTTCCGTAATCATGATGTTTGACGTGTTGATTTTAGTTTTATGCCCATGGGTTAATTGTCCTTTGTCCTGGATTATTTAATATGTCCGTCTGGTTTTTGTCCATAACAGTCCATCAGTCATAAATATAAAGTGCGAGTGTCCTCGTCAAATTATTCTTATACCCGAAGTTAAATATTTCAACTAATTGGGGACTTAAACTGTAACAAGATTTTAATACTTTGTTTAGTAATTACACCAGGATGTCGACTGAGTGTAACCCAAGGTTTTAATATTTTGTTATCAATTATACCAAGTGTCCTTGTACATAATTTTACCCCTGTTTTAATTATTCTAGTGGCTATTAATCCATTCCCGTGTCCGGTTAAATGAACGATTATTCGTACATATAAATACCCCGCCCATCGTGTCCGATTGAGTGTATATGGTAATTTATAGGGACGCCCAATTGTAAATCTTTATATTAACATTAACAAACTATCATCTAGTTAAACAAATATAAAGCCCATTAATAGCCCATAGTCTAATTTCCACAAGTGTCGTTCTTTTGTCCAAACCCCAATTATGGTACAAAGCCCAATTACCCAATTTTAGTAATTAGCCCAACATCATGAGTACTTCGTTTTAAATAAGCATAATAATAACTTAGCTACGAGACATTAATGTAAAAAGGTTGAACATAACTTACAATGATTAAAAATAGCGTAGCGTTACACGGACAGAATTTCGACTTACACACTCAAACGATCTCTATCATAAATCTTATTATTATCATAATTTAAAATTAAAATTAAGATTATTGTTATATCTTATTAAGTTAACATTATGATAGAGATATAGAATATAGATATTGATAATTGATATTGATAATAGATAGATGGATCGATATATAGATAGAAAATATGATCGAAAAAAAAGGTTGTTCTTCAATTACGTTTACATAGCCTTTTATAGGCGAATTTATAAATTGAATTTTCACTTATGACCCCTGAACTATGCTCAATTAACAACTTTTTATTATTTAATATTATTCTTATTATGAATTATTTAAATATTATATTTTATTCTTGTGCATAGTTGACTCATAATTTTTACACCGTTGCGTCGAGCGTTGAGAGTTGGTTCATGTCCCGGTTCCGGATTTTCGAACGTCCTTGCGTACTATTTTATATCGTGTACTTTGCGTTTTGTAACTTGTAATCTTGTCATTTTTAGACGTTCCTCATCAATAATTTGAACCTTTTTGATTGTATCTTGTACTTTTTAGCATTTTGGACCTTTTTGTCTTCAAATCTTCGTTTTCGCCTTTTGTCTTCGCACTTATTAAATATAAACGAATATTACTTGAAAATGGAACAATTGCAACTAAAAACTTGTCATTCTTGAGGGATAATGCTATGAAATATATGTTCTTTTTTAGCCTTATCAATATCCCCACACTTGAGCGTTGCTTGTCCTCAAGCAATACAGTCTTGAAAAACACTTGAATCACTTCTTTATTCTTCATACTTTGTACATCAGTGATTTCAATACGGCGGTATGAACAAAGGTAGTAACCATAGAACCATGGTTAAAGGTGAGTGTGTCATCCACAGTTGCCTCGGGTTTAGGTCAACGACACTTTCAATCAAATAGCCGATTTACTTTCGGTTTCCAAAGCAAAGTGCACATTTGAAAGGTGGTTTACAGTCCCACATGACTATAAAAATTTAGATCCTTTAGGAAATAGGATCTTTATGAAAACATTTGATCTTTTGAAAATTCAATCTAGCTTTTACCCTAGATAAGTTTTCTGATTTGATCCACCATTGGTGTTGCAAAATATATTTGTGGATCAATATTTTGGCTAAAAACATTTAGGTTCGTGTAATCCACTGCTATCCCGGTATCGGAAAGCACACATCCAGTTTACTTGTTCCGTATATTACCTTTCGGCAAACTACCGTCCGGTTGTAAAGGAAAGCGATGAACAAGAAACTGTTAAGGCAATGTCCCGTGACATGCAGATGATTATGGTCTTTTAACGTGTCGGATGCTAGAACTATCCTTGGTAGGAGCGATAGTAAAGATCATCCTATGATTTTTCGGTCTGGCACAAGGTCCTGTGTCCGACCATGCTATGCAACCACCGTTCTTACGGTTGACACCCGATTTGGTTCAGGTGACCTAATGAATTCCAGGTGAATTCCTAGGATTTTACGTTCAATGGTAATGAACGCATTGAAAATGGGTTTTCAGAAAACAAATCGGTTTGTATTTTTGATCAAAATATTTTCTCGTTCAAGCTCGAGTTTAGATATCATTGAATTCCATGAGTTTGAATTCTCAATCTTTAAGGTCAATCTCAAGGATTGAGTAATATCAGTCTTAAAAGCTAATTTTTAATCTTTAAGGAGATTATCCTTTCTGGGGATCTGATTCATTAGTCTTATCAAGCTAATTTGCACGGTGCCTCCCCATTGTACGAGATAAATCCTTCTCATGGTTAGGATAAATCTGACCACTTGGCGACCCTGTTTGATGTTGAGGTCCGTGGATTTCCTGCTGATTTTAGAGATGACTTTTCTAGATTTTTCGTCAACCTACAGCTGGTCTGGACGACAACTTCTTGACCTAAATCAAGAAGCGCGTGTCTTTTTCAGAAGACTTTACTTCCTTTTAATGATGGAATTGATTCATCGTGTAGATCCATCTTTCTTTCAAATATATTACAGTAAACCGGGTAAAACTGATTAGTATCATCCAAAACAAAAGTACCTGCAATAATCTTGTACAAAGATATGTGATAGATAGTTTTTAATTGAATAACTTGGTACATTCTCCCCACACTTAGTTTCTTTCTTTGCCTTTTTATTCTCCTTTATTCCATTTTAAATGAATTCAAGCATTTTAGGTTGTTTCTCAATTTATGTCCTTTCCGAGGTAACGATAATTTCGGTATTATCACCTAGTTTTCACCGTTCATAAATATGTATAAACATGATTTTGACTTCATTTAATTGAAAATTTTTCAAATTTTCACAAAATTTGGCAAATAAACCAAGTATAAACCTGAGAGAATTTATAACCCTTCCCCACACTTAAGATCATGCAATGCCCTCATTTGCATGAAATCAGACTATAATTTAAATTCATGAGGGTGATTAGCGTAGAAAAGTGATTAAAAATACCGAGTTTGTAATTACAAAGCTCGTCGAATGATAGATGGCGCCTCATCGTTCATTCCTTCATTTGTTATATCATATTTGTTGTTTTGCGTCTTGTCGTCAAAATCAGTACCTTTTGCTGAACTTTAATGACAGTCTTTGAAAGTGCGTTGTTTTACCCTGTTTTGTACATAAGATAAAATACAAACATATATATATATATATATATATATATATATATATATATATATATATATATATATATATTTTTGAAGTTTGGTTTATAACCCCACTTTTCAAAAATTTATAAAGTATAATATTTTTGGCATACTTTAAATCAATAAAATTAAAAATAATGATAACAAAATTTGTCGCCCCGCCCTCGGGTAAAGTAATTTCGGCTTAATGACCTAGTCTTCAACTCACGACGAATTTTAGAAATTATTTTTTCAACTTAATGAATTAAAGTAAATTTTGTTTTAAAAATCACACAAAAACTTAAATTTGAAAAGCATATTAATTTCATATAAAACCTACAAAACAAAAAAAAAATCAGAATGGAGGGAGAAAACTAGTTCTTTAGTGTCTGCTAGCGGAAAAGACCAAGCGGATTCCATTCTCGGAACTACACGAGAACAGAACAACTAACTCTAGATAGCATTTTCTTTTTAGAACATTTGAATCTTCCCACACTTAGGTAGTTGTGGTGTCGAAATTGTGATTAACTTTATCGTCAATTTCTCTTGGTCCATAATCAACTTGCATATCTGTGACTTTCTCTTTAAGCCATTGGTCGGATTCCTGTGTAATATCCACAATTTCAACTAGCTTCACCTTTTCTTTAGGCGATAGATTGGATACTAACCGGTTACATAACTTAAAGTTCCCCTTGGTTATAGCATCGCGAATCCGTTTAATAAGTTTCTTCATTGAACTATTAATAACGGGGTCATTTAATTTCGTATCAACAACGGGGTTCTTTGTTATCATGTCATCATTAGGTGTTACTTCATTTTCCCCACACTTAGGCGTTTTATTATTGTTAAGCACTACCGTTGGAGTTGGTAAAACAACATGGTTCTTACCAATCGTTTTTGCTGGTTCAACGGTTTTGGTTGGTGGAGATTTAGACTTTCGAATCATAAAGGTGATCGATTTGTCACTACTACTAAGTGTCATTCTACCGTTTCTTACATCAAAGAACGCCCCGGTGGACGCTAAGAATGGTCGACCTAAAATTAGAGGAATGTTTGGGTCCTCTTCTATGTCAATGACAATGAATTCGACTAGAAAGGTTAAATTGCCTACTTGAACGGGTAGGTTGTCGGCAATTCCAACTGGGTGCTTAATGGTTTGATCAAAGAGTCGAACACTCATATCCGTTGGACTTAACTCACCTACACCTAATCTCTTATATAAGGAAAGAGGCATAACACTCACACTCGCACCTAAATCTGCTAGTGCATCATACATGACACAATCACTAAGTAGACAAGGAACAATAAATTCACCCGGATCACCTACCCTAGGTGGAGGTTTTGGTGGAACTGTCTTTACCGGGTTTACTTCTATGATTTTTGTTTCTTGCACTTTTTTATTCTTCTTCTTCTTCT
Organism: Rutidosis leptorrhynchoides; assembly: GCF_046630445.1. NCBI lineage: Eukaryota > Viridiplantae > Streptophyta > Magnoliopsida > Asterales > Asteraceae > Rutidosis > Rutidosis leptorrhynchoides. The sequence goes on from NC_092340.1 coordinate 5,478,980, forward strand.
TCTTTCCAGAGGTATCACAAACTTTATTACCTATTACTTGCTCATACTCAACTCCTTTTCTTGAAAACGGGAGGGGTGGTTTGTATGGTGTCACCACTGGTTTTACATACTCGGGTGGTGGTGGTGGTGGTGGTGTAACTTCTTCATTGTTACTCACATCTAAAATCTTCCCATCTTCTGGTGCTGGTTTTTCAGAATTTATTGACACCATATTAACATTCTCATTCCGAGGATTTACTTCAGTATTACTCGGTAGCTTTCCTTGTTCCCTCTCACTCATCATGCTAGCAAGAGTACCTACGTGTTTTTCTAGATTCAAAATGGAAGCTTGTTGAGTTCTTAATGACTGATCAAACCTCTCATTCGTTTGGGTTTGAGATGTAATAAATTGTGTTTGAGATTCAACTAGCTTTGCCATCATTTCTTCTAGATTTGGCTTTTTCTCTTCGGTTTGTTGTGGTGGTTTATACAAGCTAGGTCTTTGTTGATTGAAAGTGTTGTTTTGAGTTGGTTGGTTATTCGGACCTTGTTGGTTGTACGAGTTGTTGTTGGGTCCGTTTGGATTGTAAAGAATGTTTTGATTTCGATTGAAGTTTAACTTTGGCGGTTGATAATTATTTTGATAATTATTTCCAGGCCTTTGGTTCATATAGGAAACATTCTCTCGTTGTTCCAATGTTGGTTCAATGTGACAATCTTTCAATAAGTGTGGTCCACCGCATTGCTCACAACTGATTCGTATTGCGTGAATATCTTTATTCATCTTTTCCATTCGTCTTTCGAAAGCATCTATTTTTGCGGAAACGGAATCAAAGTCATGGCTAGAATCGGCTCTAGCCGCTTTAGATGATCGAAAGATATCTTTTTCTTGATGCCACTCATGTGAGTGGGAGGCTGTGTTATCAATAATTTTGTAAGCTTCAGTTGCGGTTTTCTTCATAATGGAACCACCAGCTGTTATGTCGATGTCTTTTCTTGTAGCGATGTCTACGCCTTTATAGAAGATTTGCACTATTTGAAAAGTATCTAATCCGTGTTGAGGACATCCTCTCAACATCCTTCCGAATCTTGTCCACGCCTCATATAATGTTTCATTTGGCTTTTGCGCGAACGTAACAATTTCTCCTTGAAGTCTCACGGCTTTAGATGCCGGAAAGAATTGTTTAAGAAATTTTTCAACTAAAACATCCCATGTATCAATCGCCCCTTCAGGTAACGATTCTAACCAATCTTTGGCTTCTCCCTTTAAAGTCCAGGGAAATAACATGAGATAAATTTGTTCGTCTTCCACTTCTCGGATTTTGAATAGTGTACAGATCCTATTAAACGTACGAAGATGTTCGTTTGGGTCTTCATTCGGCGTACCACTATATTGGCACTGATTAGTTACCATGTGTAGAATTTGTCCTTTAATTTCATAATCTGGAGCATTAACTTCTGGTTTAATAATGGCGTGACCTTGGCCAGTGCGCTTAGCTCTCATTCGTTCTTCCATACTTAGAGGTTCTAGATTTTCCATGATTGGATTTGTTGTATCCGAATCACTAGAGGATTCTGATTTAACGGTTTGGTGTTCAGGATCTTGGAATTGTCCTTGAATATCTTCCGGGTTCTTAGTTGTGAAATCGGGTTCAAAAGATGGATTATCGGAAATTTGAATTGGAGTACTTGGTCGACTAGATGACGATTCTAAAGAAAAATCAACGGCGGCGATATTTGTTAAACGATGTCTTGATCGAGTTACAGGTGGTGAACGTATGACCGGCGGTGAACGTCTTGCTCGGTGCATTCACTGAATATCCTATTAGTTTTTAAAAAGGAAAGAAAAATTATATAAGTTATCCAATCAATAGACTTTTCTGATTTTGCCCACGTTTCGAATAGCCAAAAGATGCAGCAGAGGGGCAGGATTCGTTTGGTCTCAATATAATTGAGGACTGTTTGGCTCCAATAACCCGGTCCACGTACAAATCCAACTATTACTACGAACCAGAAAATTTTGATGTCTATCAATTTAACCACTTAAAATAAATTTTCGTAATTTTAAGAAATTTAGAGAAGAAGTAGAAAAAATTCTAAGTCCTAAAAACTAGAATGGCGAGAAATAAGAGAGAAAAAGATTGCGCGTCGAAAAGTGTCGAAAAATAAAAAGGAACGAAAAAGAGTAACTTATAAGACTTTAAAACACACGACTAATCGATCCTTATTACGATCACTAACTTAAAATTAAAATTACAAATTGAGAGTACAATTTGGAATGATAATTGATACATAGGTAAAAGACATTGAAAAATAAAAATAAGAAAATAGCACGAAAAATAGCGTCGCAAAATTTTAAGGCACCTAAATCTTAGTCTAAAGAAAAAGCACTTAAGGGATTTTACGGCAAAGCCTAAAAATTCTAGAAGTAAAAATAAATACTAAGGCAAAAACTATACTTAATACTAAAAGTTGCGACTATAGTCTAAAAAAAACTAAAGGTAATAAAACTTAAAATAATTTTTTTATAGACAAAATCTTAAAAATATATAATTTTTTAATTAATTTTTTTTTTTTTTTTAAAACGAATTTTTTTTTCTAAAAAAAAAACGTTTTTTTTTACATAATTTTTTTTTTTTTTTTTTTTAAAAACGAGATATTTTTTTTTTTTTTAAAAACGAGATTTTTTTTTTTTTTTATATATCTTAAAATAAGGTAACTAGTTGTCTAGATTCCTTTTTTTTATATAGCGTTTCGCTTCGGCGCTCCCCGGCAGCGGCGCCAAAAATACTTGATGTTGTAGCGTGAGGGTACGAAATAGTATTATTTTTAGTGCGAAATACTATTAAATATGCTACAATTTTACACAAGTTATTTATTTATTTATCGAGTGGATATACTTAAACCTTGCTACAACACTTATAGGCAGTGTACCTAATCGTATTATAGTATAGTTTTTAGTAAGTCCGGTTCGTTCCACAGGGAGATCGTGAAGTATAACACTATATTTTTTTACACACAATAATTGTAAAAATACAAATATATATATTTAAGTAATATTATTATTATAAAGGGGGGTTTTTACCGTTTAATGACCAGTTTGTCGATTTTAAAACTTTAGTCGCAGTTAAAACCAAATGTAAAATATTAAAAATAAATACAAGACTTAAATTAAAGCATAAAGTAAATAACGATAATGAAATTGCGAATAATAAAAGTGCGATAAAATAAACTTGCGATAATTAAAAAGTACGATAATTAAAAGTGCAACAATAACAATAAAAATGCGATAATTAGAAGTGCAATTAAATATAAAATAAAGGAAATTAAATATGAAATAAAAGAATTATGCTTATTTAAACTTCCGTAATCATGATGTTTGACGTGTTGATTTTAGTTTTATGCCCATGGGTTATTTGTCCTTTGTCCTGGATTATTTAATATGTCCGTCTGGTTTTTGTCCATAACAGTCCATCAGTCATAAATATAAAGTGGTGTGTCCTCGTCAAATTATTCTTATACCCGAAGTTAAATATTCCAACTAATTGGGGACTTAAACTGTAACAAGATTTTAATACTTTGTTTAGTAATTACACCAGGATGTCGACTGAGTGTAACCCAAGGTTTTAATATTTTGTTATCAATTATACCAAGTGTCCTTGTACATAATTTTACCCCTGTTTTAATTATTCTAGTGGCTATTAATCCATTCCCGTGTCCGGTTAAATGAACGATTATTCGTACATATAAATACCCCGCCCATCGTGTCCGATTGAGTGTATATGGTAATTTATAGGGACGCCCAATTGTAAATCTTTATATTAACATTAACAAACTATCATTTAGTTAAACAAATATAAAGCCCATTAATAGCCCATAGTCTAATTTCCACAAGTGTCGTTCTTTTGTCCAAACCCCAATTATGGTACAAAGCCCAATTACCCAATTTTAGTAATTAGCCCAACATCATGAGTACTTCGTTTTAAATAAGCATAATAATAACTTAGCTACGAGACATTAATGTAAAAAGGTTGAACATAACTTACAATGATTAAAAATAGCGTAGCGTTACACGGACAGAATTTCGACTTACACACTCAAACGATCTCTATCATAAATCTTATTATTATCATAATTTAAAATTAAAATTAAGATTATTGTTATATCTTATTAAGTTAACATTATGATAGAGATATAGAATATAGATATTGATAATTGATATTGATAATAGATAGATGGATTGATATATAGATAGAAAATATGATCGAAAAAAAAGGTTGTTCTTCAATTACGTTTACATAGCCTTTTATAGGCGAATTTATAAATTGAATTTTCACTTATGACCCCTGAACTATGCTCAATTAACAACTTTTTATTATTTAATATTATTCTTATTATGAATTATTTAAATATTATATTTTATTCTTGTACATAGTTGACTCATAATTTTTACACCGTTGCGTCGAGCGTTGAGAGTTGGTTCATGTCCCGGTTCCGGATTTTCGAACGTCCTTGCGTACTATTTTATATCGTGTACTTTGCGTTTTGTAACTTGTAATCTTGTCATTTTTAGACGTTCCTCATCAATAATTTGAACCTTTTTGATTGTATCTTGTACTTTTTAGCATTTTGGACCTTTTTGCCTTCAAATCTTCGTTTTCGCCTTTTGTCTTCGCACTTATTAAATATAAACGAATATTACTTGAAAATGGAACAATTGCAACTAAAAACTTGTCATTCTTGGGGGATAATGCTATGAAATATATGTTCCTTTTTAGCCTTATCATATATACACTCCAATGATTAGCTCTTAGAATCCCATGTGAGTCACCTAACACATGTGGGAACCATCATTTGGCAACTAGCATGAAATATCTCATAAAATTACAAAAATATGAGTAATCATTCATGACTTATTTACATGAAAACAAAATTACATATCCTTTATATCTAATCCATATACCAACGACCAAAAACACCTACAAACACTTTCATTCTTCAATTTTTTTCATCTAATTGATCTCTCTCAAGTTCCATCTTCAAGTTCTAAGTGTTCTTCATAAATTCCATAAGTATAGTTTCATAAAAATCAAGAATACTTCCAAGTTTGCAAGTCTACTTTCAAGCTTTCTAATCCATTCCAAGTAATCATCTAAGATCAAGGAACCTTTATTATTTATAGTAGGTTATCTTTCTAATTAAAGGTAATATTCATATTCAAACTTTGATTCAATTTCTACAACTATAACAATCTTATTTCGAGTGAAAATCTTACTTGAACTGTTTTCGTGTCATGATTCTGCTTCAAGAACTTTCAAGCCATCCAAGGATCCTTTGAAGCTAGATCCATTTTTTTCATTTCCAGTAGTTTTATCCAGAAAACTTGAGGTAGTAATGATGTTCATAACATCATTCAATTCATACATATAAAGCTATCTTATTCGAAGGTTTAAACTTGTAATCACTAGAACATAGTTTAGTTAATTCTAAACTTGTTTGCAAACAAAAGTTAATCCTTATAACTTGACTTTTAAAATCAACTAAACACATGTTCTATATCTATATGATATGCTAACTTAATGATTTAAAACCTGGAAACACGATGAACAACATAAAATCGGATATACGTCGTCGTAGTGAAATCGGGGGCTGTTTTGGTTTGGATAATTAAAAACTATGATAAACTTTGATTTAAAAGTTGTTTTTCTGGAAAAATGATTTTTCATATGAACATGAAACTATATCCAAAAATCTTGGTTAAACTCAAAGTGAAAGTATGTTTTTCAAAATGGTCATCAAGATGTCGTTCTTTCGACGGAAATGACTACCTCTTTAGTAATTGACATGTAACTTAAATTTCCGACTATAAACCAATACTTTTTATGTTTGGATTCTTAAATTAGAGTTCAATATGAAACCATAGCAATTTGATTCACTCAAAACGGATTTAAAATGAAGAAGTTATGGGTAAAACAAGATTGGATATTTTTGATCTTTTTAGCTACGGGAAATGTTTAACAAATCTATACAAATCATATCCTAGCTAACTTATATTGTATTATACATGTATTCTAATATATTATGTAATCTTGGGATACCATAGACACGTATGCAAATGTTTTGACATATCATATCGACCCATGTATATATATTATTTGGAACAACCATAGACACTCTATATGCAGTAATGTTGGAGTTAGCTATACAGGGTTGAGGTTGATTCCAAAAATATATATACTTTGAGTTGTAATCTAGCCTGAGACGTGTATACACTGGGTCGTGGATTGATTCAAGATAATATATATCGATTTATTTCTGTACATCTAACTGTGGACAACTAGTTGTAGGTTACTAACGAGGACAGCTGACTTAATACACTCAAATCTTTAAAACATAATAAAAATGGTTGTAATTATATTTTGATCATACTTTGATATATATGTACATATTTGTATAGGTTCGTGAATCGATCCGTGGCCAAGTCTTATTTCCGAGGAAGGAAATATCTGAGAAAGTGAGTTATAGTCCCACTTTTAAAATCTAATATTATTGAGATGAGAATACATGCAGGTTTTATAAATAATTTACAAAATAGACACAAGTACGTGAAACTACATTCTATGGTTGAATTATCGAAATCGAATATGCCCCTTTTTATTAAGTCTGGTAATCTAAGAATTAGGGAACAGACACCTTAATTGACACGAATCCTAAAGATAGATCTATTGGGCCTAACAAACCTCATCCAAAGTATCGGATGCTTTAGTACTTCAAAATTTATATCATATCCGAAGGGTGTCCTGGAATGATGGGGATATTCTTATATATGCATCTTGTTAATGTCGGTTCCCAGGTGTTCACCATATGAATGATTTTTATCTCTATGTATGGGATGTGTATTGAAATATGAAATCTTGTGGTCTATTGTTACGATTTGATATATAGGTTAAACCTATAACTCACCAACATTTTTGTTGACGTTTAAAGCATGTTTATTCTCAGGTGAATACTAAGAGCTTCCGCTGTTGCATACTAAAATAAGGACAAGATTTGGAGTCCATGTTTGTATGATATTGTGTAAAAACTGCATTCAAGAAACATATGTCGATGTAATATATTTCTATTGTAAACCATTATGTAATGGTCGTGTGTAAACAGTATATTTTAGATTATCATTATTTGATAATCTACGTAATGTTTTTAAAACCTTTATTGATAAAATAAAGGTTATGGTTGTTTTAAAAATGAATGCATTCTTTGAAAAACATCTCATATAGAGATCAAAACCTCGCAATAAAATCAATTAATATGGAATGTTTATAATCAATATGAACTGGACATTTCAGTTGGTATCAGAGCGTTGGTCTTAGAGAACCAGAAAATTTGCATTAGTGTGTCTTATCGAGTTTGTTAGGATGCATTAGTGAGTCTGGACTTCGACCGTGTTTTCTTTAAAAATGATTGCTTAACATTTTTGTTGAAAACTATATATTATTAACATGTAAATATTATGTGATATATTAATCTCTTAACATGTTTGATATTGTGTGATAGATGTCTACCTCTAGCACAAATCCCATTGACTCACCTAATAATAACGAAGAGTCAAATATATATTGGCAAGATTCACAAGTTCTCGAAGAACCGGAAGAAGAGGAAACGGAACCGGAAGAAGAGGAACCGGAAGAAGAGGAACCAGAAGAAGAGGAACCGGAAGAAGAAGAGGTTCCAGAGGGGGGAATAGTAGGAACCACAGAAAACCGGTCAAATAAAAGAAAATCCTCAACCAATGGACCAAAGTTAATAATGGTCAATGGTGTTTCCGCTAAGGAAGCAAAATATTGGGAAAATTACCAATTTTCCGATGAATCGGATCCTGATGAGGATTCCGATGATGTTATAGAAATTACCCCGACCCAATTTAATGAGGCAAAAGAAAATAATAAGGGAAAAGGCATCAAAATAGAGAAATCTGATTCCGACCCCGATGAACTTTATATGTACCGTCAACACCCGTATTTTCAATATCGTGACAATAACCCGGGAACCTCTAAACTACCAGGTTTTTCTAAACCAATGTGGAAAATGAAGGCTCGTATTAGAGGAACATCATATATCCCTAGAAGATTAGGAAAAAGAACCAAGTCCGAAGAAGAAGAAACCAGTGATTCAGATTAGAGGGGTGTGAGCATGTTGTGTAATAAATGTATTGTAGTGTGCTTGTACTTTTATGTTCTATGTAAAAATTGCTTGTATTGTTTGTTATTACGAATATAATCCTTGTCTATTTTACAGTATAAAAACAAAATGGACGTTAAGGGTAGACAACCGAATATTTTAGAAGACTTACCAGAGGATATGATTGAAGAAATCTTGTCTAGAGTCGGTCAGAATTCATCAGCACATTTAGTTATGGCGAAATTAACTTGTCAAACATTTGAAAGACTTTCCAGAAATGCCTTAGTTTATAAAAGGCTTTCCTTTGATAGGTGGGGTATATCACATTGGAGAGACTTTAAGTTACGCCGTGTTTTCTTTAAAGCGTTAAATGCGGGGAACCCAAATGCAATTTAACGCTACGGGTTAAGAACCTATTTTGACTCAACATATCCCAACATAGGATTTCATGAATTAGAAAGAACTTCTAACATGCAACATAAAGAAGCATGTTATGCTTACGGGTTAGTGATGTTCGCTTCTTACCAAAGTGAGAAAAAGAACATCGGATTGCAACTTTTAAATAAAACTTTCCCACAAGTGACAGATTTAGTAGTTGGGGTGAGAAACAAGGTTTTTAGATTATTACGGGGCTGTTGGACATTACGAAACCCTCGTCCTTTTGACGACATTACAACATGCTGCCTAGCCAATGGTCATAACGGTTATTTTCCACAAGACCAAGGATGGGAAGTCTTCTTAGTAAAACCAGAATGCATGACTTGTTTCTGGACTTATGAATTACGTGTCTTTATTTCCTTTGCTGAACAACTTGCGTATTAACTAGATTTATCTTCAAAACTGTCCTGTATCATAGTGTACTATATTTCATGTTATATGTAATATAGCGAAGTTGTAAGTTTGAAGAATATTTGTATGTGATATATTATTATAATCAGTTTTTCATATGGAATTGTAGTAGTTGAATTGTATATTAGCTACTAAGTATGAACTTAACGGGTAGGTAGTACCCGAATTTAAACTTATAAAACGCTAATATGAAGAAAAAGCTTTTATAAATGAGTTCATATTATGCTACGAGATACTATTGACTACTCTTAATATTCTGTATGATTAACTTGTTTTATTTGACTATTTTGAAGGAAATGGCACCGACTACTCGACACACCTTGAATATGAGCGAAGAGAAATTTCGTGCCTTTCTTGCTTCAAACACACCCACAGTACAGGCCGCGCTACATACCAACAATAATTCTGAATCTAGCAATACAGCTAACGGCGTAAGAAATCGTGTAGGATGCTTCTACAAGGAATTCACTGCCTGCAAACCTTCAGAATTTGATGGGACCGAAGGACCAATCGGATTGAAACGGTGGACCGAGAAAGTTGAATCGGTGTTTGCCATAAGTAAGTGTGCTGAAGGAGACAAATTGAAGTACGCTACGCATACCTTCACAGGTATTGCGTTAACATGGTGGAATACCTATCTAGAGCAAGTGGGACAAGATGCTGCTTACGCGCTACCGTGGTCAGCATTCAAGCACTTGATGAACGAGAAGTAACGTCCCAGAACCGAGGTCAATAAGCTCAAGTCAGAACTTAGAGGGTTACGAACACAGGGATTTGATATTACTTCGTACGAAAGACGATTCACAGAATTGTGCCTATTGTGTCCGAGAGCGTTCGAAGATGAGGAAGAGAAGATCGACGCATTTGTGAAAGGGTTACCGGAGAGAATCCAAGAAGATATAAGTTCACACGAGCCTGCCTCCATACAAAAGGCATGTGGAATGGCTCACAAACTAGTGAACCAGATTGAGGGAAGAATTAAAGAACAGGAGGCCAAAGAGGCCAACGTGAAGCTAGTCAAAAGAAAGTGGGAGGAAAACGGTGATAAGAGTCACCAAAACAACAACAACTATCCCAACAATCGCAACATCAATCGCAACTACAACAAATGGCACAACAACAACAACAACTACAACAATTATCCCAACAACAATAACAACCGCAACAACAACAACAATCAGAAGCAGCTATGCCAAAGGTGTGAAAAGTTTCACTCGGGGTTCTGCACCAAATTTTGCAACAAGTGTAAAATAAATGGTCATAGCGCGGCGAAGTGTGAGGTCTACGGACCAGGGGATAACAGAACGAAAGGAACAAATGGTGTCGGAACGAGTAATGACGGAGCAAGTAGTGTCGGAGCAAGTTATGCCAATGTAGTTTGTTATAAATGTTGAAAACCGGGCCACATTATTAGAAATTGCCCGAACCAGGAGAACACGAATGGACAAGGCCGCGGAAGAGTTTTCAATATTAATGCGGCAGAGGCACAGGAAGACCCAGAGCTTGTTACGGGTACGTTTCTTATTGACAATAAATCTGCTTACGTTTTATTTGATTCGGGTGTGGATAGAAGCTATATGAGTAGAGATTTTTGTGCTAAATTAAGTTGTCCATTGACGCCGTTGGATAGTAAATTTTTACTCGAATTAGCAAACGGTAAATTAATTTCAGCAGATTATATATGCCGGAATTGAGAAATTAAACTGGGTAGAGAAATATTTAAGATTGATTTGATATCAGTAGAGTTAGGGAGTTTTGATGTAATAGTTGGCATGGACTGGCTGAAGGAGATGAAAGCAGAGATCGTATGTTACAAAAATGCAATTCGCATTATACAAGAAGAAGGAGAACCCTTAATGGCGTACGGAGAAAAGGGCAACACGAAGCTACATCTTATTAGTAATTTGAAGGCACAAAAACTAATAAGAAAAGGTTGCTATGCTGTTCTAGCACACGTCGAGAAAGTACAAACTGAAGAAAAGAGCATCAATGATGTTCCCGTCGCGAAAGAATTTCCCGATGTATTTCCGAAAGAATTACCGGGACTACCTCCACATCGATCTGTTGAATTTCAAATAGATCTTGTACCAGGAGCTGCACCAATAGCTCGTGCTCCTTACAGACTCGCACCCAGCTAGATGAAAGAACTGCAAAGCCAACTGCAAGAACTATTAGAACGTGGTTTCATTCGACCAAGCACATCACCATGGGGAGCTCCTATTTTGTTTGTCAAGAAGAAAGATGGTACATTTAGGTTGTGTATTGACTACAGAGAGTTGAATAAACTTACCATCAAAAACTGTTATCCACTGCCGAGAATTGACGACTTATTTGATCAACTACAAGGCTCGTCGGTTTATTCAAAAATCGATTTACGTTCTGGATATCATCAAATGCGAGTAAAGGAGGATGATATTCCAAAAACTGGTTTTCAACGCGTTATGGTCATTACGAGTTTATGGTTATGCCGTTTGGATTGACTAACGCACCAGCTGTGTTCATGGACCTTATGAATCGAGTGTGTGGGCCATATCTTGACAAGTTTTTCATTGTTTTCATCGATGACATACTTATTTACTCAAAGAATGATCAAGAGCACGAAGAACATTTAAGAAAAGTGCTAGAAGTATTGAGGAAAGAAAAACTGTACGCTAAGTTTTGAAAGTGTGCATTTTGGTTGGAAGAAGTTCAATTCCTCGGTCACATAGTGAACAAAGAAGGTATCCAGGTGGACCCGGTAAAGATCGAAACCGTTGAAAAGTGGGAAACCCCAAAAACTCTGAAGCATATACGTCAATTTTTAGGATTGGCTGGTTACTACAGAAGATTCATCCAAGATTTCTCCAAAATAGCAAAACTCTTGACTGCATTAACGCATAAAGGGAAGAAATTTGAATGGAAGGATGAACAAGAGAAGGCGTTTCAGTTATTGAAGAAAAAGCTAACTACGGCACCTATATTGTCATTGCCTGAAGGGAATGATGATTTTGTGATTTATTGTGACGCATCAAAGCAAGGTCTCAGTTGTGTATTAATGCAACAAACGAAGGTGATTGCTTATGCGTCTAGACAATTGAAGATTCACGAGCAAAATTATACAACTCACGATTTGGAATTGGGTGCTATTGTTTTTGCATTAAAGACTTGTAGGCATTATTTATATGGAGTCAAAAGTATTATATATACCGACCACAAAAGTCTCCAACATATATTTAATCAGAAGCAACTGAATATGAGACAACACAGGTGGATTGAACTGTTGAATAATTATGATTTTGAGATTCGATACCACCCGGGAAAGGCAAATGTGGTAGCCGGCGCTTTGAGTAGAAAGGACAGAGAACCTATACGGGTAAAAGCTATGAATATAATTATTCGTACTAACCTTACTACTCAAATAAAGGAGGCGTAACAGGGGGTTGTAAAAGAAGGAAAGTTGAAGAATGAGATACCCAAAGGATCAGAAAAGCATCTTAAAATTCGGGAAGATTGAACCCGATATAGGGCTGATAGAATTTGGGTACCAAGGTTTGGAGATGTGAGAGAAATGGTACTTAAGGAAGCACATAAAACCAGATATTCTATACATCCTGGAGCGGGAAAGATGTATAAAGATCTCAAGAAACACTTTTGGTGGCCGGGTATGAAAGCCGATATTGCTAAATATGTAGGAAAATGTTTGACGTGTTCTAAGGTCAAAGCTGAACATCAGAAACCATCAGGTCTACTACAATAACCTGAAATCCCGGAATGGAAATGGGAAAACATTACCATGGATTTCATTACTAAATTTCCAAGGACTGCAAGTGGTTATGATACTATTTGGGTAATAGTTGATCGTCTCACCAAGTCAGCACACTTCCTGCCAATGAGAGAAGATGACAAAATGGAGAAGTTGACGCGATTGTATTTGAATGAGGTTGTCTCCAGACATGGAATACCCGTCTCTATTATCTCTGATAGGGATGGTAGATTTGTTTCAAGGTTCTGGCAGACGTTGCAACAAGCATTGGGGACTCGTCTAGACATGAGTACTGCCTATCATCCACAAACTGATGGGCAGAGCGAAAGGACGATACAAATGCTTGAAGACATGCTACGAGCATGTGTTATTGATTTCGGAAACAGTTGGGATCGACACCTACCGTTAGCAGAATTTTCCTACAACAACAGTTATCATTCTAGTATTGAGATGGCGCCGTTTGAGGCACTTTATGGTAGAAATTGCATGTCTCCGATTTGTTGGAATGAAGTGGGGGATAGACAGATTACGGGTTCGGAGATAATACAAGAAACTACCGAGAAAATCATCCAAATTCAACAACGATTGAAAACCGCCCAGAGTCGACAAAAGAGCTACGCGGACAGTAAAAGAAAAGATATAGAGTTTGAAATTGGAGAAATGGTCATGCTTAAGGTTTCACCTTGGAAAGGCGTTGTTCGATTTGGTAAACGGAGGAAACTAAATCCAAGGTACATTGGACCATTCAAGATTATAGATCGTGTCGGACCAGTAGCTTACCAACTGGAGCTACCTTAACAACTCGCGGCTGTACAAAACACTTTCCACGTCTCGAATTTGAAGAAATATTTTGCTAAAGAAGATCTCACTATTCCGTTGGACGAAATCCAAATCAATGAAAAACTTCAGTTCATTGAAGAACCCGTCGAAATAATGGATCTTGAGGTTAAGAGACTTAAGCAAAACAAGATACTGATTGTTAAGGTTTGATGGAATGCTCGTAGAGGACCCGAGTTCACCTGGGAGCGTGAATATCAGATGAAGAAGAAATACCTGCATCTATTTCCAGAAGATTCGTCAACACCTTCAACAGCTTAAAATTTCGGGACGGAATTTATTTAACGGGTAGGTACGGTAGTGACCGGAACTTTTCCATGTTTATATATATTAATTGAGATTGATATTTATATGACTAAATGTTTCCAACGTGTTAAGCAATCAAACTTGTTAAGACTTGATTAAATGAAATAAGTTTCATATAGACAATTGATCACCCAAGTTGACCGGCGATTCACGAACGTTACAAATTGTGAAAACTACATGTTGTGGTATATATAGACATATATATATGGTTGACATGAGATTATGATGAGTAAGTATCTCACTAAGTATATTAACAATGTGTGATATACATAAGAAATGAGATTACTAAGTTAAGAAACTCGAAATGATATATATAACGATTATCGTTATGATAACGTCTACTAAATACATATGTATCATATTAAGATATTGATACACTATATTTAACATGATAAAATGATATTTAAATATATCATTAAGTGTGTTAACAATGAACTACATATGTAAAAACAAGACTACTAACTCAAGAATTACGAAACGAGACTTATATGTAACGATTATCGTTGTAACGATATTTTAATGTATGTATCATATTAAGAGATATTCATACATCATAATATCATGATAATATAATAATTTAACATCTCATTTGATATAATAAACATTGGGTTAACAACATTAATTGAGATCGTTAACTTAAAGGTTTCAAAACAACACTTACATGTAACGACTAACGAAGACTTAACGAATCCATTAGACTGTATATACATGTTGTGTTTTGATATGTATTCTTACACTTTTGAAAGACTTCAAGACATATATCAAAGTACTTCTACTTAACAAAAATGCTTACAATTACATCCTCGTTCAGTTTCATCAACAATTCTACTTGTATGCACCCGTATTCGTACTCGTAGAATATAAAACTTTTAGATGTATGTACTATTGGTATATAAACTCCAATGATCAGCTCTTAGCAGCCTATGTAAGTCACCTAACACATTGGGAACCATCATTTGACAACTATCATGAAATATCTCATAAAATTACAAAAATATGAGTAATCATTCATGACTTATTTACATGAAAACAAAATTACATATCCTTTATATCTAATCCATATACCAACGACCAAAAACACCTACAAATACTTTCATTTTTCAATTTTCTTTATTTAATTGATCTCTCTCAAGTTCCATCTTCAAGTTCTAAGTGTTCTTCATAAATTCCATAAGTATAGTTTCATAAAAATCAAGAATACTTCCAAGTTTGCAAGTCTACTTCCAAGCTTTCTAATCCATTCCAAGTAATCATCTAAGATCAAGGAACCTTTGTTATTTACAGTAGGTTATCTTTCTAATTAAAGGTAATATTCATATTCAAACTTTGATTCAATTTCTACAACTATAACAATCTTATTTCGAGTGAAAATCTTACTTGAACTGTTTTCGTGTCATGATTCTGCTTCAAGAACTTTCAAGCCATCCAAGGATCCTTTGAAGCTAGATCCATTTTTTTCACTTACAGTAGTTTTATCCAGAAAACTTGAGGTAGTAATGATGTTCATAACATCATTCGATTCATACATATAAAGCTATCTTATTCGAAGGTTTAAACTTGTAATCACTAGAACATAGTTTAGTTAATTCTAAACTTGTTCGCAAACAAAAGTTAATCCTTCTAACTTGACTTTTAAAATCAACTAAACACATGTTATATATCTATATGATATGCTAACTTAATGATTTAAAACCTGAAAACACGATGAACACCATAAAATCGGATATACGCCGTCGTAGTGAAACCGGGGGCTGTTTTGGTTTGGATAATTAAAAACTATGATAAACTTTGATTTAAAAGTTGTTCTTCTGGGAAAATGATTTTTCATATGAACATGAAACTATATCTAAAAATCTTGGTTAAACTCAAAGTGAAAGTATGTTTTTCAAAATGGTCATCAAGATGTCGTTCTTTCGACGGAAATGACTACCTCTTTAGTAATTGACATGTAACTTAAATTTCGGACTATAAACCTATACTTTTTCTGTTTGGATTCTTAAATTAGAGTTCAATATGAAACCATAGCAATTTGATTCACTCAAAACAGATTTAAAATGAAGAAGTTATGGGTAAAACAAGATTGGATATTTTTGATCTTTTTAGCTACGGGAAATGTTTAACAAATCTATACAAATCATATCCTAGCTAACTTATATTGTATTATACATGTATTCTAATATATTATGTAATCTTGGGATACCATAGACACGTATGCAAATGTTTTGACATATCATATCGACCCATGTATATATATTATTTGGAACAACCATAGACACTCTATATGCAGTAATGTTGGAGTTAGCTATACAGGGTTGAGGTTGATTCCAAAAATATATATACTTTGAGTTGTGATCTAGCCTAAGACGTGTATACACTGGGTCGTGGATTGATTCAAGATAATATATATCGATTTATTTCTGTACATCTAACTGTGGACAACTAGTTGTAGGTTACTAACGAGGACAGCTGACTTAATACACTCAAATCTTTAAAACATAATAAAAATGGTTGTAATTATATTTTGATCATACTTTGATATATATGTACATATTTGTATAGGTTCGTGAATCGATCCGTGGTCAAGTCTTATTTTTGAGGAAGGAAATATCTGAGAAAGTGAGTTATAGTCCCACTTTTAAAATCTAATATTTTTGGGATGAGAATACATGCAGGTTTTATAAATGATTTACAAAATAGACACAAGTACGTGAAACTACATTCTATGGTTGAATTATCGAAATCGAATATGCCCCTTTTTATTAAGTCTGGTAATCTAAGAATTAGGGAACAGACACCCTAATTGACGCAAATCCTAAATATAGATCTATTGGGCCTAACAAACCCCATCCAAAGTACCGGATGCTTTAGTATTTCAAAATTTATATCATATCCGAAGGGTGTCCCGGAATGATGGGGATATTCTTATATATGCATCTTGTTAATTTCGGTTACCAGGTGTTCACCATATGAATGATTTTTATCTCTATGTATGGGATGTGTATTGAAATATGAAATCTTGTGGTCTATTGTTACGATTTGATATATATAGGTTAAACCTATAACTCACCAACATTTTTGTTGACGTTTAAAGCATTTTTATTCTCAGGTGAATACTAAGAGCTTCCGCTGTTGCATACTAAAATAAGGACAAGATTTGGAGTCCATGTTTGTATGATATTGTGTAAAAACTGCATTCAAGAAACATATGTCGATGTAATATATTTCTATTGTAAACCATTATGTAATGGTCGTGTGTAAACAATATATATTAGATTATCATTATTTGATAATCTACGTAATGTTTTTAAAACCTTTATTGATAAAATAAAGGTTATGGTTGTTTTAAAAATGAATGCAGTCTTTGAAAAACGTCTCATATAGAGGTCAAAACCTCGCAACGTAATCAATTAATATGGAACATTTATAATCAATATGAACGGGACATTTCAACCAGACCTAGCTTGATAGACATTTATTGACCAACATATGTTCTCTAGGTTGAGATCTACGGTTATTTGGTATTCCGAGTTTCGGTCACATTTCGGTGAACGACTTTATGTGCTGCTAAGGTGAGTTTCATTTGCTCCCTTTTTAAATGATTTTGCAATATATATTTTTGGGCTGAGAATACATGCACTTTATTTTAAAAACAATGGACACAAGTACATACTAAATTCTATACTGAGTTCGAACAGAAATTTCTTAGCTTTGGTAACTAGTAACTGCCGGTTATAAGAACTGGTGGGCGCGAGTAGTAGTATATGGATCCATAGGGCTTGATATCCCCGTCCGAGCTAGAGCGCTAGCCTTTTAACGGACGTATGCTATTTGAGAAGCGTACACGTTGGTTTGCGTGTATTATTAAGATGATTATACAAATGGTACAAATTATATATACGTTAAGTTTAGTTACCAGGGTGCTCAATTACGTAGAATCTTTTAATAAACGTTTCGGATGAAACAACTGAAATCTTGTGATCCACCTTTATATACAGATTATGCGCAACATTAAAAACTATGAACTCACCAACCTTTGTGTTGACACTTGTTAGCATGTTTATTCTCAGGTTCCCAAGAAGTCTTTCGTGGTTTGCTTATATGTTATACAAGCTTTGTGCATGGAGTCATACATGCTTTATTCAAGAAAACGTTGTATTCACAAAACCATCATCATGTATCTATTTTGACTGCATTGTCAACGAAAGTATTATTGTAAACTATTATTTACGGTGATTGTCTATATGTAGAAATCATCAGATGTCGAAAACCTTGGATTTAAATATTCATTATGGTATACCTTTTCCAAAGAATGCAATGTTTATAAAACGTATCATATAGAGGTCAAATACCTCGCAATGAAATCGATGAATGACGTATTCGTCCATATGGATTTGGAGCGATCGTCACAATATATATCTTGAAGTCTTTCAAAAGTGTATTAATACATCTTAGTACACTACATATATATACATTTTAATTGAGTCGTTAAATCATCGTTAGTCGTTACATGCATGCATTGTTTTGAAACCTTTAAGTTAACGATCTCGTTTAATGCAATTAATCCATTGTTATTATATCTAATGAGGTGTTAAATTGTTATATTATCATGATAACATAGTGTATTAATATATCTTAATACGATATATATATATATATATATATATATATATATATATATATATATATATATATATATATATATATATATATATATATATATATATATATATATTAAGACGTCGTTACAACGATAATCATTACATATATATATCGTTTCGAAATCCTTAAGTTAATAGTCTTGTTTTATGTATATAGTTTATTGTTAATATATATAATGAGATACTTAATTATCATTCCATCATGTTAAACATATATATACGTCCATATATATATATTATCATGTCATATACAAGTTATAATGTTCGTGAATCATCGGATAAACTGGGTGGTCAAACGTTTACATAAAATCCGTTTCAATTAATCAAGTTTTAACAAGTTTGATTGCTTAACATGTTGAAAACATTTATTCATGTAAATATTAATCTCATAATATATATATAATCATGGAAAAAAAATCCGGGTTATCACAACATTCGACTTAACAAGTCTCACGTTGTATTTTTTTTAACCATAAATATCTTAAATCAAAGAAAAAAAACTAGCAAAACACTGAAAGAACATTAGACCAACTTTAAAAAGTCAAAAGGTATAGCCTACATTTTTTATCTCTAGAAACAAGCCGATAAAACAAATAATTACAAACAAAATAAAAAATATCACTATTCTTCATAGGAGACGAGGAAAAAATGGCATTATTACAATACTTCCACCATATCCAACAGGTACAAGCAACGATCACATATACCGAATTCTTTACCTCTTACCGGGCTCCCTAGCTATCGAACCACACCATCCAGACACACTAAGAAGGTCACACGTGATTACCAAAATCGTGCCACACTCGGACCCTCCTCCGGACGTCACTAAGGACATTACAATCAAATAAAACGTACTCGAGCTATGCAATACTCTATCCACAATGCGGACACCCGATCACCTCAATCTATAATCCACGGAGAGAGAGAGAGAGAGAGAGAGAGAGAGAGAGAGAGAGAGAGAGAGAGATTTAGATAATTCGGGAGCCTATCACGAGCCATATGCCAAATAAAGATATTCACCTTTTTAAAAAGGATTTTATTACAATGAGTACACTTCAGGTCGATAAAATCCTCTTTTAAATGAATACCCGCGCCTCACTAAGTGAATAATCACCATCCATTGGCAAACTGCCAAAGGAGGTTGTCCCAAAAAAAAATTCAAAATTTGGTCTCGGAGACCTTCAATTTTTTCATTTTTCGTTGATTTCGACTTTTAAACGCGCTTTGACCGCTCATATCGTACTTGCTATAAAGCATTCTAATTTGTGATCCGTTTAATTCTCCTCAATTATTGACTAAAATTAATGAATCTCGTCAAACAATTTGAACTACATTACACAACTCGAAAATAACACATTTGTATATTTATCGCAACTCGCAATATGCAGTCGATTTTGGAATAAAAAATAGAACTTCAATTTTAGGATAAACATAACACACTTCAAATAAAGCAGTGCATAAATATGAGCTACGGATAAAAAGATATCGCTATTAGAAAATTCTCAATCATGTGTGGTCGTGCCCAGTCGAAAGACCACATAGCGACCCGCTGTTCGCAAGGTAGCAAGCCCAAGTTGCAAGGTTCCAAGGGCACCTTGCGACTTACTACTTGCGAGAGCATTTTAATTTTTATATATTTTTAAAGAGCAAATCGTTATACTCCGTATAAAAAATGAACATCTTGATCAATAGCCCATAAATATATGCTTCTTATGATAGATCTAATATCTAATAGCTAATTGTAAGATCAAATATTTAGTTAGAAAAAAAATTTTCTTATGTTTTATACTACTACTTTATTAGAAGTTAGAAATTAAAAATATAAATGTGTTTGAAATAACTGAGCCGAACTCGTTAAGAGATTGATTCCATACGAACTTAACCGATCTAGGGTCTAAGCTTGAACACATTTTAATGATTGTTTAGTAAATGTGCTTGCACTCGAGCTCACTTCTAACATCGATCTCAAACAAACTAGTGAGTCTAAACAGGAATTTCTTTTAATACGTGTGGCAAATAGTGGCGGAAACACTTAGGGACAAGCGGGGCACCCGCCCCCAGTGAATTTACAATTTTAAGTGTAAAGATTTTGAGTTTTTCGTTTTTGCCCCCATGAATTTTTTTTCCCCAAAGCCTTCATATTTTCCTTAAAAACCTTCAAATTTTGCCCAAAACCCTTAAAATTTTGCTCAAAAACCACATATTTTGTCTAAAAACCTTCATCTTTTGGCAAAAAAAACTCTCCATATTTTACCCAAAAAATTGCAACGTTTAAAAAAAGAAAAGAAAATCACCCCAGGTAAAAAAAAAAAATTTTGTTTCGCCACTGGTGGCAAAGGTTGATAACCGTCAACTCTAACTGACGCACACTCAGCTACTAATTCCAATGAGTTGAGCTTGAACTTACCCGACCTCGAATTTAGTAGACCTCGAACTCGACTCAACACGTTTACACCCTTACCATTGATTTATTTATATTATAACACAAGTCTTTGTTTTTTTTAAAGGTAAGTTGTTGGCATCGAATACCTTTATTTGCCATGCACGCACTCATTTTCGAAAAGAAACCCGAACCGCATTATAGGAATCCGACCCTTAAACCATCCCGAGGGGTAGGCGGGTCGGACATGAGTTCTAAATACGGGTCAGTAAAACCTCACCGGAGCAATCCGACTTTCAGAAAATTAATCTCAGATATTTTTAAACGGATAGACTCGAACGTGATAATTACCCACCCTCATCCCAATAACAAAAGTCTTTGTAATTTTTTCTTATATAATGTTCATTTATCCTCATGACTACTGTATAACTTTGTCAATTTTATATCACATATATTTATTTTAAATTTATGCATTTGTTTATATATTAAGAAAATAACCAGCCAATTGTCAAATAGTAAGAAGAAGAATTGGTGGGAGTTAGTTACGCAAACCAGCCGCACTACAACAACCGAAACTAGGAACTCAATTTCAACTTTCCCTCCAATATCATACCAGCTGGGCTCCTATTCCTGGGCCCGTCCATCCCCAATCCATGTGGCCCCACAGTCCACACCACATTAGTGGGCCCAACCTTATCTCTCACCTATTCACGTCACCCTCTTCTACTCTCCCGCCTCACCCATTTTCTTCAGATTCGAAACCCAAACCTTCGTCTTTACTCTTCGTTTCTCTCTGTAAATTGATTCCTTTTTTTTTTCTTACTTATATATACATATATCGATACATATTGCACCTTTAGATTTACTATTAATATTAATATTAATATTAATTTGTTTACACTGATCCACTTTCCATATATCGATCACAACTCCAATAAATTAAATTAATTAAAGTAAATATATATAATTAAAACGCGTTGTTAATGGAGCTGGTAATCAACATCGTGTTGCTAATCATCGCCTTGCTAACATGCGCCGGAACGTCTGTTTCTTCTGACGATCGACTTCTAGTAGGCATGACAGTAGTTCGCAACGCTGCAGCACTTGGCGCGTGTACGTAATCATATCTTTATTTTCAGCAAATATTTATTTGCTTATATATGATTAATTTAATTAATATTTAAATGTTTTACGTTTGTGTAGATTGTTTAGACGGAAGTTTACCGGCGTATCATATACATAGAGGATTTGGCGCCGGAGAACATAACTGGCTTTTGCAATTCGAGGTACTTCTACTTTTTATGTGTTTTTTTTTTTTTTTTTTTTTTTTTTTCTCGCCGCTATTTTTTAATGTTAAATGCTACTTTTTCACACTCCGGATATTAATTTTTTTCTTAATTTATTTTTGGAACTTATTTTTACAACTTTTATCAGGTTTAAATATTGTCTTTTTGTTCTATGTGTCGATGCAACTTATGTCTTTCTTGTTTCATATTAATGTCATTATAATATTAATATTATTATATTGGCTTTACAGTCGTACTGCTAGAGTATTACTGTATTTTTTTTTTTAATAGAGTAACAAATTACTTTACAGTTTGTTGACTTACTTTATTACTACTGTTTGGTCAAAAGTAGATGTACGAAAGTCATCAACATCACTACTACACAAAATGAGTTTAGAAATGTGTTGTTTGGCACTTTAAAAATGCCCATTTTATTCATATAAGGCGTGTTTAAGCTTTCGTGAGTGTTTCTTGTAATAGAGATATGTTTAATACAAATAAACCCGTTTCTATAATCTTTTAAAAACGGGTTTCTTTCAAGTTCATCAAAACCTATTTCTATTGGACGCGTCTATTGTCTTTTTTGTAGTAGTGCATGTTGGAAGTAAAATACTCCGTAGTAACGTTAATGTTATTTTGGGGCATTATTGCACAGCTATATCTTATGATTTTTATTTGTAAACTAGTATAAATCCAGTAAAAAATGATTGACCTTCTTCTTTTAGGGAAAACTATGGTTGCGAATGTACAAACCATGTGTCTGTGTGTACTTTGCATGTTATGCGTGTGTTCGTTTTATACTTGTCGTTATATTATGTCGCCTATCATGTGTTTGTATGTTCTGCCGGTTAATTATTTTTTATTTTTTAAAAAGTTGATTGAAAAAAAAATTGATTGAAGAAAAAGTTTAATGAAAATTTAATTGGTAATATAAAATATTTTTACATATGAGTTGATAAGAAATATTTAAGTGTATTTGTAGTAATGCTAAACTTAGAATAAAACTGGTATGTTCAAACACTAGAAAGACATGATCTATCTAACTCTTATCAAAATTAAGTAAAAGTAATTTTACAAGCCAATATATTTTTATATCATTGTTCCAAATTTGTTAGACAACCTAAACTAACGTGATGCACCTAAACAGGCAAAAAATAGAAATAAGACCATATATATTGTATTGGTTGGTAGTAAATCAATCAATTTAAGTTGTCATATTATTGAATTAATAATTGATATACATATTTTTTCACATGTAAAGCATATGAGGCTTTTTTTATTTTATTTGGTTCCGGTCATAGAAATAGGTTAACTGTTTATGTAAAGTCACAATCATCAATTTTAACGGTAATTTATAGTACTACATCAACAACAATTGGTAGATAATTAAGTTCTAACTAATGATGGGTACTTTTAAATGGTAGACATGTTATGATATGACTCAAAAAGTTGTCATCACTAGATTATAATAGCTACTTCATAAAAACATTAATCTTTATAACTTTTTAATGATTCAAACGAGTGCATATATAGAAAAAGTTTTGTTTGTGGGGTCGTTGATATATACACCATACTAACTTAACTTTAATAATAGGGTGGCGGGTGGTGTAATGATATTGAATCATGTGCAGAGAGAGCTCAAACTCGTCGTGGCTCTACGCGTCTAATGAACAAGTTAGAGACATTTTCAGGCATTCTTAGTAATAACGCACCTCGTAATCCAGGTAACGTTGATTCCATTTCTCATCATCTTTTCTAGCTTGCTTTCGTTACTACTTATTAACTTTAATATTAAACGTTATGTAACATCTGAATAAAATGTTTACCATAGCTCTAAAGGTGGTAAAAATGAGCGGTCCAGATGACCTAGTATAATGTTTTTGCCATATTTTTTTTTTTCTAAGTTAACCATCTAACTTTGTTTTAAGAGATTTAAGAGGTATATGTATGAATGTAGCTAAGTTCCAAGCTAGTCATATTTAAGTTGATAATTAAGCTACATAATTGGTGACGTCTAAACTACTTTAGTGGAAAACTAACGACTTTATTAAGATTTAAGGATGACAATGATAGATGAAAGTAATAAGGGGGACCTTTTTTCCAAAGTCATGGAGGTGGTTCATAAAACACTTTTGTCATGTGCATTGAAATTGAAATATGCTTATCCACTTTATCTATAATAGCTGTTTTAGTATTAATAAAATTCTGATACGCATGTAATTACTTAAGAAAAGGAAGGACTTTTATAGGGTGAATTGCTCAAAATAATAACAGAACTATTAGAGTATGATTATGATTCTAAATCAACTACCAAACTTATCAGTAATTAAAACTAACTCGCAATTTCTCTATATTTCTAGTAATATATATAACAATACACGCCACTTTGTTTTTCTTAATTCCAGTAAAGCAAATGTCGTATATGAAAAAAATATAAAATGATTTACCTAATGATGTTAAATGTTAAACCAAATGTTATTGTGACCACGTTTAAGGTTTTTACAGCTACTCATGATTATTTATTAATCAAATTATAATAATGAATAATGTTACAAACTTACAATATTCTGTCCAGCTTGATTAAAATCCAAGTGTTGAAAATTTCAACAAAAAACCATGTACATTGTTGTAGATCTGGTAACCATGCAAATATTTAATTGTCGTTTTCACGTGTTTAATTATTATTGTATTATTGTTAGACAGCTACTGTATTTTTTTCCTTGTGATACTTCCATTTCCTTTTCCAGCTTTCACCATGCTTCCCACTTATATTTCAGCCCCACTTCAGGCTATTTTCACTATCTGAAAATTCGATTTTACCCTTTTCCCTCCTCAAGTTTCCTCTTATGTAGTAACAAATGTAAGGGTATAAACGTCATTTGCCTAAATGACAAACATTCACATTGTGGTTTTGTCATGTTCAGTGAAGAATCCACATGATTGATAATGGTCAACTGCAAATATGCAATGCAATGTTCCCTCTAGCATGTGCATCACTTTTTTTTTTCTGGTGAAAATCATAAATAATAAATTAAAATTAAAATATATCAAAAGATCTAGTAGAGATAGCAGATCATAAGATCTGCTTGAGTGAATCTTACGATCTACTTGAACGAACAACAACGCCTAACAGTACCTAACGCTAAGACCAATACACATACATCCCTATTACATTTCATTACATTCAAATTGTAAGTAGTATTTTTCATGCATAGAAATTTTCAAAACTTAAGTACATTAGTATAAAATGTTAAAGCTTGATAGTTGATACACATAATTATATGAAAACGTGTTAACTATAAAACTATACCCCTTTTTTATGATACATTGCGTGGTTACATACCTAAACACCTTTTCAATCGTGCTATAAGTAGATTTGAAAATATAGTTATGAATTAGACAATGTCAACCTCATAACAGAAATTTAACCTGGGCAGATTTTTACAACTGGAATCGCGTGAAGATTAGATACTGCGACGGTGGTTCTTTTGCAGGCGATTCTAAGTTTGACAATGGGGTATGTGAATATGAGTCTTATGACAAAATTTACCATTTACTTTTAATGCCATTATTTTTCAAAAAAATTGTACTGCTTTTAATTTGTAAGCCAACACAAATAAATTAAATTTTTATATATTATTATTTAATGCGAAGAACAGACTTTAGTACTTTTCTTCCGAGGGCAGCGAATTTGGCAAGCAATCATTCAAGACCTTCTGCCAAAAGGCTTGAGCTCAGCTAACAAGGTATATTATTTTTAAAATTTATTGCCTGATATAAAAATTTGTTCATTATGCTCATGAACTTATTATAGACTACCTACAAGTACTTATTATGCTCACTACATTTTTATTCAGGCTTTGCTTTCTGGATGTTCGGCTGGGGGTTTAGCATCATACTTGCATTGCAATAATTTCAGCAGTTATTTACCAGACACTACAGCTGTCAAATGCCTAGGGGATGCTGGATTCTTCATGGATGCGTACGCTATAAACTACTTAACTCTAAAGGGGACAATATGGGCGGGTCGAACAGGTTGGGTAATGAATCAAAACCCATTTTGTTCAATTTTAACTTTTTCTAAATAACTAAAGTGTTGATTCATATCTCATACCATAAAATCATATACAATCTTAATCGTGTTTCGTTCTAAAATACAATTTATGAGGATGGAAGCATTGAAATATCAGAATTTTATAAGACTTCAAGTGGGTTTCAACTAGTTTGACTCATTGACCCATTTCAATTCATTGATGCACAACCTAAATTGACTTATAAGTAATTCATTGGTGCACAACCTTATTCTTTGGTTTTTTAATTTTCGGGTTGCAGACCAGACATCACCATGAACCATACACAAAGAATGTTCTTTCAGCATCTTGTCACTCTACAGGTATGCCAACAATAATTAGTACCCTAAAAACATTTTGTATCAAATTAATTGATACAGTAATATCTTGCAAATGGAGTTAAACGAGTTTTTTTTTTTTTTTTTTTTTTTTTTTTGTTTTGTTTTGTTTTGAATAGGGAATAGAAAAGAACCTAGACGAGAACTGCACGAGTTCTATTAGTTATCCCAAACAAGTACTGTTCATCTTCACTCACATCTGTATTGATTTTCATTAAATTTATATAAATATTTTGACAATTGTTTAATTGCTTCACAGTGTTTCTTCCCACAATACTTACTCAAGTACATCACACCACCAGTTTTCATCTTAAACTCTGCATACGATGTATACCAAGTAAGTAAGACATATAATCATTTATTAGTCCTGTTTTTCCAGTTTTCATCATAACCTGTTTTTTTTTCAATAGATTAATCACATATTAGTTCCACCAACTGCTGATCCTCGTGGGCATTGGAATCGATGCAAATCGAATCCAACAGCATGTCGTCCTGACCAAATGCGCCTTTTGCATGGTTTGTCATTATTTTTTATAATTTTTTTAAATGAAATGTAATTTGAACATCTATTTACCAGTATAACATAGTATCTTGTAAATGTTATGATTTGTATAGGATTCAGGGTCGAGATGCTAACAGCTTTGAGATCGTTTTTGTTCAATTCATCAAGAGGAGGAGTTTTTATAAATTCATGTTTTGCTCACTGCCAAAGTGAATCACAAGACACTTGGTTCGCACTAGATTCCCCACAAATGTATAATGAGGTTCGTCATCTTTTAACCGATCTATCTTTGCCAATTTAGAAGTAACTAACTGATTTTAATCATTTCAACCATAATCCAGACAATTGCAGAATCAGTTGGTGATTGGTACTTTAGCAGAAATGTTTCTAAGAAGATTGATTGCCCTTATCCATGTGACAACACTTGTCATAATCTCATTGGTGTTGGCTCCACCAATGATTAAGTTGCAGCAAACTCAAATACAACCATCAAATATACAACCAAAATAATACAATACATGTATATCGGACGTATATACATCATGAAAAGATACTTGGGAGCTTCAGCTGCTAAAAAATGGTTAGTTGCAGCTTGCAGGTAGTGCGAGTGACACATATACAAATCAGATAGTCATTACTAAATACTTTATTATAGGATACACAAATTAGACCCTATCATTCAATTTCTATTATAGCACAAGATGTGTGAACACACACACAAATTTTTACTTTCATCTTTGGATTATGTTTGGAAGTGTCAATAACATATTCTTTTGGAACATGATCGTGTTCTAAGATTTGGCTCTACATACTATACGACTATATGTACTAGTATATTTTTCATTTTTTTGTAGCAAATGGAGAGTTTATTAGATCTTTTAACAATGTTGTATCCATGACTTGATATATATATCCTTTTGAGAAAGCGCTCTAAATTAAACTGTAGACGTTCTAAGGATCTTAGATCAAACGTTATTACTAGATTAGAGGCGGAAAACACTAAACTAGGATGAATCGAATACTTGGTTCACCTTAGGATCAATCTAACCAACAATATGTTGATATAATCGACACCTTGATGATTGTATTCGGTTGGGGTATCGTCTGGGACGATAGTAACATCGAATTATGACGGCAATAGGGTGTAGGGTGTGTAACCTAACAATGAAACCCGACATCCCTATATATATATACGATTACAGTGATCATCGGCCGATGGTCTTTGACCTACGGCCGGTGGTGTTCGTCCCTCGACCGATGGTCTCTACCATCGGTCGATGGTCTGAGCTGCCAACCAAACAGCTCTAAACCATTTCACATTATCAATTAATCAATATCAAACACAAACGTTAACGATAATGTTCATACACAACTGAAATGTAAACTACAATACGAATAGAACATATTACAATTATAGAACTCGGGATTATGCACCAACAAACTCCCCCTAAGACCTAGTTCTATATCAAAAGTCTTCAGTCGTAATCTAATTCATTCGTACGGATCAA
Organism: Rutidosis leptorrhynchoides; assembly: GCF_046630445.1. Lineage (NCBI taxonomy): Eukaryota > Viridiplantae > Streptophyta > Magnoliopsida > Asterales > Asteraceae > Rutidosis > Rutidosis leptorrhynchoides. Next base: position 5,507,613 of record NC_092340.1, read on the forward strand.
TCACCATGTTGTTCAAGTAGCACAGTTGAAGCGACCCGTCCTAATCCATAAGGACGAATACAATAACATATGGTTACATCGCGAGGTTCTTGACCTCTATATGATACATTTTACAAACATTGCATTCGTCTTTTAAAGACAAACTTTCTTTACATCGAAAGTTGACGGCATGCATACCATTTCATAATATATCCAACTATAATTGACTTAATAATAATCTTGATGAACTCAACGACTCGAATGCAATGTCTTTTGAAATATGTCATGAATGACTCCAAGTAATATCTCTAAAATGAGCAAATGCACGGCGGAAGATTTCTTTCATACCTGAGAATAAACATGCTTTAAAGTGTCAACCAAAAGGTTGGTGAGTTCATTAGTTTATCATAATCATTCATTTTCATCATTTTAATAGACCACAAGATTTCATATATTGACACGCGTAACTCGCGAATTAAAATTCATTCATATGGTGAACACCTGGTAACCGACCTTAACAGGATGCATATAGAATATCCCCATCATTCCGGGACTCACATCAGACATGATAAATTGAAGTACTAAAGCAGTTCAAATTCTCTGACTGGGGCTTGTTAGTGCCCATAGATCTATCTTTAGGATTCGCGTCAATTGGTGGCAATTATAATAAACACCAATTCTTAGGCTACCAAGCTAAAAAGGGGCATATTCGGTTCGATAATCCAACCATAGAATGTAGTTTCGATCACTTGTGTCTATTTCGTAAAGCATTTATAAAAGTAGCGCATGTATTCTCAGTCCCAACAATATATATTGCAAAAGCATTTAAAAATGGAGGAAATGAAACTCACAATACTGTATTTTGTAGTAAAAATGCATATGACGACATTGAACATGTGTAGGGTTGGCCTTGGATTCACGAACCTATATCATTCATATATATATTAATACACATAATCGTAATCGAATAAATTTTTGTATATATGACTTATTAATTTTATCATTTTTATATTAATAATATATTTATGTTTCATATATTCCTTAAAAGAATATTTTGTTATATTATATGTATTAAATATATATATATATATATAATTTTTTATCTATATATATATATATATATATATATATATATATATATATATATATATATATATATATATATAATTTTTTATCTGTGTAACAATTTACGTTCTGGGGTTTACATATACTTATAATTTTTGTTATAATGGAAATTGAGATTGAGAAGGATTTTTAATCATATAATAAATAATTTAAATAATTATATTATATATTATAATAATAATAAATATATATTATATAATAATTATATATATTAATATTAATAAATTATATATTAATAAATTAAATTAATTAAAAATTAAATAAATATATAATAATAGAATAGAATATATAAAAAATATAAATAATATATAATATAAAGAAATTCAATTAAAGAAATAAAATAATATAAAATTTCAAATACAAATAACTGTTAAAAAAATAAAAATATTATAGAACATAACGATTAATCTAGCGATATAGAATTTCAATTTTTATTCTATTTTATAAATAGTCAATTTTTATTCTATTTTATAAATAGAATATAAATATAAATATTGGAATTTGAAAAAAAAAATAATCGACCGTTCAAGTATTCAAAATTGACTGGAGAAATGAGTGCAAGAGAGACAGATGTATAGGGTATATATATATATATATATATATATATATATATATATATATATATATATATATATATATATATATATATATATATATATATATATATTTTCATTTGTTTATCAAAACAGTAGTTCTAATTATAATAAGTAAATATTAGTAATGTTAAATATAGTGATAATAACACTAATAATATACTTATGTTAATAATAATAATTCTATTATTTATAAAATGGTATTAATACTAATATTTATGAAAGTACTAATAAATTGTATCACTTATAATAAGGTTAATCATAATAACAATAACTAATAATAATACAATAATATTAATAATTTTAATAATACTTATAGTAATAATAATGTTAATGGTAATAATAATACTACTTTTAGTAATAATAATAATAATAATGATAATTATACTAAGATGATAGTTTTAATCATATTGGTACTACTAATATTAACATTAATGATATTTCTAATAATAATTCTAATAATAATAATAATAATAATAATAATAATAATAATAATAATAATAATAATAATAATAATATAAAAAATGAGTAATAAGTAAACTACCTCAAAGAAGTAGTCCTAAAAAAAAAAATGCTCAAGTCTGGGTTTGAACCCACGACCTCCTGCTAACCCGAAAACACACCAAATCATCCAAGCTAATCTGATTTCCTGATTTAATTCTGTTTCTATATATCTTTAACCATTTTATCC